>NC_134491.1:34018704-34318704 GCF_040206685.1 Ascaphus truei
ATAAGGTTAGTTTGGCAAGATCTATGCAAAGTATATTTAAATGAGACCCATCCCGCACTTCGACCTAATGACTGGAAAGGTGTCAGACCCAACAAGATTAGAACCCACGTTCAGTGATTTTCTAGGTCCCAGCTCTATAAGTGTGAGCAAAACAAACTGATGGGTGACATCACCAGGGCTGCTGACAGATTTCCCAGGGCCCAGGACTAGAGTTACGTCCGGGTCCCACCACCCCTGTGGTATTGCGAGCTCCCCCCAATTCACACATCACGAGCCCCCTCTTTTTCCCACCCTCTTCCCATGTATTTCTCTCCCCCTTATCACTCTCCCCCTATCACTCTCCCCCCTCCCGCCTCGCATGTATTTCTCTCCCCTGCGTCTCACTCTTACTCCCTCTTTTCTTCACTCACTCCCTCCCACCCCCATCTGTCCTCTCACTCGCCCCAACCTTCCGTCAATTACCCTACTCTTACTCAACTCCCCCACAAAATACATACCAAAAAACCCCACCCCCTAAATATATATAACCGCACTTCCCAAATACATATTAAAAATACCCCCACTCCCCCAATACATTTTAAAAAGACCCCCACTCCCCCAATACATTTTAAAAAAAGGCCCCCACTCCCCCAATACATATATAAAAAACAGACTTACCTTGTGGATGGTCTACGGGGGACCTGGTCAACACTGCAAGTTGGGCCCGACCTCTGGCCAGGCCTGGCTGCTGGTCCTCACGGAGCCAGGCCCAAGCTCTCCCTCACAGCAGGCCTTTATCCCACGCCGAGCTGGCACACACTGGAAACTGGACCAAGCCTACTTCCGGTGCTCTAAAGTCACAAAGGCCTGTCGGCGTGGGACATAGTGATAGAGGCCTGCATCTCAGGGAGAACCGAGGACCGTCAGCCGGGCCTGGCCATAGGTTGGGCCCAACTTACGCCGCCTGGCCCCCCTCCGCCACCGGGCCCGGGACACCTGTCTCTTTTGTTCCCCCATGTTGGCGGCCCTGCACATCACTGTCACATCATAATACTTTTGAGCTGCTCACTGTTCACAGATGTAGCTAATCTAGCTGTTAGCGTATCTCACAGTTATCTTAGGTGTGCTCCACAAGGAACATTAAACTGTCAATCAGGAAGTGGACGTGGTCTGCTTCAAAAGGAAGCCAGGGGGAGAGAGCTACTACAGGTGTATTCACTTATTTTGGTGCTACATGAATTATATGCACAAAGGATACTACGGTATAGCAGAACAGGGACAAAGATATCCAGTGTGAAATCTGCCCGTTTGCCAGAAACATATTGAATTGAAATATTTTATTTTAAAATAATAATAAATAGTACTACTGTATTGTTAAATAATGAGGATGCAGTATTGTTTTAATGGGGGCAATAATGCCTGCTACATCTGTTGTTATTTTCCCCTCACAAAGCTACAAGACACCTTTCTTTCAGCAACGGAAGGTGTCTTAGCCATATTCAGTAAATATTACCATTTATGACTTGCTTTTGGCTTTTAAGTAATATTAAAGTATATCCTTCTGAGCTAAACACTATGCATATACACATCTATAATACATTGGTTAAAAATCACTTTTATGCATTTTATAATTTGAGATTGAAAATCCATAACGCTCCCTTCCTCCTTCTCTAGTACTCTTCTCAGCTAAAGGTTTTTTTCTCCTAACTACAGTGTACACTCCAGTTTTCATTCAATGTGTGAATATGTAAGGCCATTATACAATAGTTTCTACACAATACAGTTCTGGATGCTTGATACTCATCAGACGACAAATGTTTCAGTACTCTAGATAACTGTACGTCTCCTGTATTAGTTCCAAAATAATGAGTTTGTCAGAAGTTACAAATTACAGGTTCATATTAATTATACTATAGAGATATATGCCATTTGCCTCAAACTCTTTTTAATCACTACTTAGTCAATACGTAAATCTTGTTCTCTCCAGGAAAGGAACTGAAATTAAAGTCACAGATGTCGCAGACTCCCACATAACTCTTCAAAAATAATCATGTTTATCTATGAGCCATTTCTCCTACTGGTTTTGGCTTCTGAACAATTAATCATTCAAACGAGACAAGTTACGAAGGGAATCTTTCAACTGATTTAAAAAAATAAAAAAACGATAATAGTCAGTCATATATCTAGTGGTGTATTGTAGAAAGAATAAGAAAAGTCAGCATATCAAAAATTCAAAATGCCCTTGAAATCACGTTGTTGCATCATTTCATATTGTATGTGTATCTGTGAGTGGGTATGAGGGTGTATGTTGAGAAGTGGACACAGTAGTTGAAGTAAAGTAACCTCACACAGAATTGGTAGAGCAGTGTCTCCCTTGTATTCTTGGGTGGGGTTCTCCCCAGAAGGTTAACATATCACTGTGATTGTTTGCTGTTGCAAGACGATTCAATATTGAATGGTGGAACGGCCTGTATAAACTCCCCTTAATATGATACGACTTAATAGAGTTAAGGAGTACCTTGCAATGCACCTACTGTAAGTCAGTTTGAAAAATATAATTTTTTGGGGGTCATATTTACGTTTATGTCATAATTCAGGGAGACACTTGCCTTTTATTATAATTCATAATACACAGCTTCTAATGCTTCAATGCCAGTGAAAAAGTTAAATAAATATAATATATTTAAATGCTGTGGTCACTCTAAAGTAATAATTTAAGTAACATTAAACCACGAGTTTAACTCCATCTCTAAAAAACAAATATATTTTGCCTGGGTTATTTAAAATAAAACTCCTATAACTGTGGCTTGGATGTGGTTAGCCTCAAGTACCACAAACTAACTTCTGCAAATAAGTGACTGAGGTCCAGATTTAGCAATAGGGTACCCTATCAGTTAAATTGCCTTACAAGTTACTGCAGCACAGCGTATTAAATATGGGGTTAAAGGCACAATCTGTGAAACTTGGGGGCCAATATAGAGTTGGCTGTGAGAATGGTATAGAGGCACATATGGTCGGTTTGTGACTCATAAAATCAAGATCCCAATTTATACTTGGCCAAAAATAGGCGTAAAAGACAGTTTGCGTGAGGATTGTTAACATTACCACTCGACACAAAGCTAAATATATGCAAAAACAACGTCCGTTAGTGATCTCATTAGCATAAGCTTAACGCCAAGGGAAGTTATCACTGCCTTGCATTAGCTTCAAATAACATGGCGTTAAGCTTGTCTTACCTACAGGTGGCGTTACTTCCATGCAGATCCTGAATAGGTGTTTAATAGAGATGGGCAAAACTGTTTTTGCGGATTTGGATCTGCACCGAATTGGCAGGTTCCTTTGTTCCACGGATTAGTCTCAAAAAGGGCTCTCCGCAATTTCAGATTTTTATTTCCCATCAGAGAACAATCTTTTTTCAGATGTTTTTAAGCGTTTGAACATGGATGAAATCCGTTGCTGGATTATTAAAAAAGGAACACACAGAGCGAGAATTTCAAATCTAATGAGTGTCGCAATTGGATATATATCCTCTCAAATGCCCCTCCAAATAAATTAGGGAGACATACCTGTGCTGAAAAAGGAGGTAGCTGAGGTTCCTGGCTGGGAGATATGCTAATATATATTCAAAGTATATTTAAATGAGTCCCGTCCCACAATTCCATACCAACTATATAAAGTTGATAAAACCTAAGGGACAAACCTAATGACTGGAAAGGTGTCAGACCCATCAGGGCTAGAAATCACAACTGCTGTTCTAGGCTGCAGCTCCAGCAGTGTGAGCTAAACCAGCTGATAGGTTGCAGTGCACACTGTCTACTTACAGTATACCTCCAAGGGATATCTATTTTGTTGATTGTAACCTTTAAAAAGCACTACAATATGAAAGTAATAATATGTACTGAGGGCTAGGAGTTACTGAGGCAAGGTGAGATTAAATAAAAGATTAAAGAACATTGGCTCTACTGGGTTAGAAGGAAATGGGTGCCACTTCTGCTGCTCTAGGGATTACACAGTAATAACAGTGGTCCGACAAGCAACAACTAATATTATTTGTAGACAAATATTCTTGGGACTATCTGGAAGTTATACATTTTCATCATATTAAACCAGATCTGTGCAATCTCATTTATACAGATTGTACAGGGGCATTAAATCCCTTCTACTGTACGTTCCTATCTATTTAAACAGATAGGGTCTCTTTCAGGGTGACTGCACCTCTGAAGAAGCCAACGTGTGATTTAATGCAGTTTGAATTTTCAATTTGCATTATAAAACAAGCTCTACATCAGGAGACTTTTGGTCTGCAAAAATAAATATACAGGCTTTGTTCATTGCTTATTATTTTGCTTAAATTACCACTAAGTGCTACTGTAGGTCTTACTTCTAGGACCAGTACACATTGTGGTGTGTTCACCCTCTGATCTTGTGCTTTTTATAATTACTTTTTCTTTTATTATTCACTTCATGCTGTCTCTTAATACATTTATAACTTTTTAACTCACTTAGGTTAATGTATCATGGATACATTGTATTACGTTAATGTATCCTCTATTTTTCCGTTCTTTGGAGGTCCTTTTTATTCATTTTAATTGTATATATATTAAACGTTACTTTATCCGTGTTATTATACATCTCTAATGGGTATTTCACCCACTTGGAGTATTTAGGAGTGCACCTGCTCTAAAGGATTGCTTTTCTCTATCTTCATATACTAATAGAGAGGAAATAAAACACCAGTTTTCTGATACACAGTACACAAGTGAAAACAAGGTGATGCACAGTAAGTAAAGCCGAGGCAGAGAGAAAGTAATATAAGAAAGTGAGCTGGTGACTTGAGTTAGTACTTCTAAGGATAAAGACAGAGGGGCCATATTTACTAAGCAGTATTCTGCCATAACGCACTTTCGGTTCTGAAATACACCTTACAGCCTTTTCAAATCAATGGACTTTAAGGTGTCTTCCCAGCGCCAGAAGGCGTCTCATGGCAGAAGATTGCTTATTAGATATGCTTCTCTATCCCAGAAGAAGGTAAAGTGCTTTGTACAGGTATGAGCACTCAATGGGACGTAGAGCTCAAAAGCGCTCAAAGCATGAGCGTCGGGTGTCCTGGCATTTACACGCGCGGGGAGGGGGGGCATTGAGCACGCTGGAAAGTTAGTTTGTTTACATAAGCGCTGAGCACGGGTGAGCGTGTGTTCCCGCGCACGAGCGCACCGCATGACGGGGACTTACATATATCTATATATGTAAGTAACCGCGGCAAGCCTAAGGAAGAGGAGACTATGTTGACAGATCTGGCAATAGAGGTTGCCTGTTAGCAGCCAGATCTCACGTGGCTGCTCCTGTTTCTGTGCTGTCAGTGTGTGCCTGTGAGTCTGTGCTGTCAGTGTGTGCCTGTGAGTCTGTGCTGTCAGTGTATGTGTGATTCTGTGCTGTCAGTGTATGTGTGATTCTGTGCTGTCAGTGTGTGCCTGTGAGTCTGTGCTGTCATTGTGTGCCTGTGTGTCTGTGCTGTCAGTGTGTGCCTGAGAGTCTGTGCTGTCAGTGTGTTTCTGTGAGTCTGTGCTGTCAGTGTGTGCCTGTGAGTCTGTGCTGTCAGTGTGTGTGTGATTCTGTGCTGTCAGTGTATGTGTGATTCTGTGCTGTCAGTGTGTGCCTGTGAGTCTGTGCTGTCAGTGTGTGCCTGAGAGTCTGTGCTGTCAGTGTGTGCCTGTGAGTCTGTGCTGTCAGTGTGTGCCTGTGAGTCTGTGCTGTCAGTGTGTGCCTGTGAGTCTGTGCTGTCAGTGTGTGCCTGAGAGTCTGTGCTGTCAGTGTGTGCCTGTGAGTCTGTGCTGTCAGTGTGTTCCTGTGAGTCTGTGCTGAGTGTGTGCCTGTGAGTCTGTGCTGTCAGTGTGTGCCTGTGAGTCTGTGCTGTCAGTGTGTGCCTGTCAGTGTGTGCCTGTGAGTCTGTGCTGTCAGTGTGTGCCTGTGAGTCTGTGCTGTCAGTGTGTGCCTGTGAGTCTGTGCTGTCAGTGTATGTGTGAGACTGTGCTGTCAGTGTGTGCCTGAGTCTGTTCTGTCAGTGTTTTCCTTGAGACTGTGCTGTCAATGTGTGTCTGTGAGTCTGTGCTTTCAGTGTGTGCCTGTGAGTGTTTGCTGGTCAGTGTATGTCTTTGAGTCTGTGCTCATCATTGTTTGTGTCTGCTGGTCAGTGTGTGCCTGTGAGTATGTGCTGGTCAGTGTATGTGTGAGTATGTGCTGGTCAGTGTAGGTGTGAGTCTGTGCTGTCAGTGTGTACCTGAGTGTTTGCTGGTCAGTGTATGTCTGTGAGTCTGTGCTCATCATTGTTTGTGTCTGCTGGTCAGTGTGTGTGTGAGTCTGTGCTCTCAGTGTATGTCTGTGCCAGTCACTGTGTAAGAATTTGTGCTGGTCAGTGTGTCTGTGTTGGTACTGTATAACAATTTAAGTTAACAAATAATAGCAACATATCTAATAGCAATAACAGTTTTAGTGATTAAAAGAAACATTTTGGAAGTGAACACAGAGGGGCAAGAAGTGGTATAGGTAGTTTTGCTTATAGTGGTGGTGGTGACGATGAATCTGAAAGTTAAATCAGTGAAGGTGGTGCTGCTAGTGCGCATACTCACAGCAAGTATAACCGGAAGACAATTCTACTGTCACTTAATCCTAATCTAACTGCAGAAGGTCCACCTCCTCTGCTGAAGCTCCAGTTAAGAGATTTGAAATGGGAGTGGGATGTTCAAGTCACTGATAGCCCTGGCTACTAGTACTACAGTAGTACTACTTCTGAAACTAAAATAGCTAATGTCGAGAAGCATATTATTGGGAATTTTAATGAAACTGTCAGTTCTAGGGGAAAGCCAGGACCACCACCAGTGGCAGCTGCTTCTCTGTATAACAGTGCTCACCTCAGATCAGAAAGCAGACCCACGGGGCTAAGGTAGGGGTATATATTCACTGACCAGAGCCATGGGACAGAGTCCTGTTTAGAGTGAACATAGTTGGGTTGCAGGCAGATGACCAAGGCCGGTGGCAGAATTGCAGAGTCGGGCCATGAGCTGAGGTGAAGGCAGGTGGCAAAGGTACAAGGTCGAGGTCACAAGCAACAGAGAATACACAGGCAAGAGGACAGGAGATACAGTAAAAAAAAAACATGACTGGGACTGCAAAAAACAGGAATCTTGCTCTGCAACTTCCTGTAGAAAGTCCAGCCTTAAATAGGAGGTTGTGAGGAACCAAGATGGCCAAAACAGCCAACTGAGGGTAATCTCCAGAAAAAAGCCTGAACCGGAGCGCAAAGCCAGACACGGATCAGCAAAATCCTGACACACTGCCTGTTACTGCGGCTAAGCCCACTTTTAAGATAATTCATGAATGCCGAACAATCTGACATTGATAGCACAAGACTCTGAAAAGCTGTTTAAACAGTCGGATGAAGAAGAGGGAGGGTCACAGAGACTTGATGATTGAGGAGCAGGGGGGAACATCATGCTGATTCATCCATTCAAATATCAATTGTTGTGAATGAGATTATTTCTGGTGGGGATGTTGCTGAAGTTGTGAAAGACTGTGATTTAACTGGTGTTGGTGGCAGTGGCACTGGAACTAGCACTGGAACTAGAGGAGGTGCGGTGATGAATGCGATAATGCTTCAGATGCAAGTGATGATACTGTGATCATTGTTAAAGATTGTGAAAATACAGATTCATCAAGTAAAGCTAAAACTCAAAGCAGTAATAACAAGCCGGTATATTCATTATTTAGTAAACATAATAGTGGGGGCCTAACAAGGCAGGACTCTGGCTGATCTGAGCACATACAGTCAGAGAGAGAAAGTATTGCCAACATCTAATGTAATCCTTCATTATTAATATGATGTCAGACTCCTACATAATATGATTTCACCAAGATTATAAAAAAATAACGTTGACAAGAACAAATTAGAGAGTGAGGGGTCAACTGGAAGATCATATGATTCTTCTTCGTAATTAATCATAATAACGTAAAATTATATTTTTTTTTCATGATTTACAATTTAACATACAGTAGGTTGAACATTTTTTTGTTTTTTAACATAATCTGCGACGAATAGTACTATAACAGTGTCTTTGTAATATTGAAATAAGTCTATGACTGATGAATAAAATTCAATGCAATTTGACATATTACATATTATTTTTAAAAAAAAGGCCATTAACACAGCCATGAACTAGAAAAACATCATTAATCTACCATAAAAATGTAAGTTTAACAGACACGATTAACCATCGTTTTTAAAAGTTTTTTTTTAACTTTTCAACAAACTTTTTATATTTCTTTTTTTCTTGTATTTTTAAAGACATGTATTTAAAAACAAAAACTGAGGAGGAGGGTAGCCTCAGTAACAGCAACACTGCAGAACAGCAAAAACAACAGTTCAAATCATGTCATAGGAACAAGGCCATGTAGGCAGCAGCAGAAACAAACATAATGAATAAGGCTGCGGCCAGGCAGGGAACGGGCGCCCTGGCTGGGCGATTCGTGGCCGGCTAGGCGCGCGCTCACCTGGGGGCGTGGCCCTCATTGGACTAACCATTCACGTGACGCTCTTGCGAGCAGCAAAATCAAATTTGCTTGCTTTAGGCGCCTTGCGGACGCAGGCGCTTGCTCACGCTGGCCACACACATTGCCGCAATGTGTTTAATCGCGGCCAGTGTGAGCGCCCCCACCCCCGCTCAGCGCCACCCTGGCCGAAGGCTTAATAGTAAAGAATTCCTAGGAATCCGTTGAATGGATTCCCAGCAATTCATCTGTAGATTCCACAGAAACAGCTTGCATGGAATCCAATGGCGGATTCTGAGGATTCTCATCTCTACTTAGACTATTTTCAATGGCTCCATGCATTCAAAGAGGGCAGAAAGCATGAGGATCCCCGTCTTTTTTTTCAACAAATTCTCCAACCTAGGTTTTCTTTGTAAAGAGATTTTAGATGATCCCATTTATCAATACATTTAATCAACAAAATACATTGCAGATGGCCCTTTTAATATGGTTCATTTAAAATAGTTTAAAAATCGTCAGTTTATAATTTTTTACATTGGGAAATTATTACAGATTATGCAAATGGTAATTTTGCATAGCATACTGTATATTATGCACGTGTGATTAAAATATTTAAAAACTCTTAAAGTCTCAACATATTTTAGAGAAAGATCAAGTGTGTTGTATTATTTTGACATGGAAATTAATTATGACAGTTATTTATAACTAGAATACCATTAGAATATTTAGAAATGTTGATGTCATCTTGGTGATATTTTGACTTATTATCTCCTTCCTTGTACATGGTCCCATATTTTTTTTTAATTCTGCTTTGGTTGGAAAAGCCATTTACTTCAGTTTCTTTGCTTTATTGTCACTATTAAAAAAAAAAGTTATACTAGCATAAAAGTACTGTATGTCCAGTTATTGACGGTCTTACTCCTTTTGGACGGATGGCAAGAACTCTTATAGTTAACTTTCTGTCATTACAGGTTGTTACCAATTTTGCCTGATTATAGGGTGACCCTCAATATAAGGCGACCCCCTAATTTCAGTAGTAGCTGTAAAGAAATAGGTTTACACACACACTGTCTCTCTCTTTCTCTGTGTCTTTCTCTGTCTCTCTCTCTCTGTCTCTTTCTCTCTCTGTGTGACTCTCAAAGTGGGCGGGCCTGATTATAAGGCGAGTATGTACGTTTCAACTTAACTTTATTGAAAAAAAAACCTCACCTTATAATCGTGCAAAACTGGTATATACTGGGATCCCTGCTCAATGAGTCTTTTGGGAGGTCTGTGATATTATGTTAACAATGTAAAGTGCATTATATCTGTATCAAGAGAGGGAAAGGAGAAATATATACTGAGATTCATAATTAATTTATTCATAATTCTAAGTTGACTGCCATTGACTTAAATGACAGTTAACATGGGGTCTCGATAACCCATATGGTACATTAATCAATTTCCCCCTAAGTTGGGTTTTTCAAGTTGTTGAAGATAATGTCTATCAGAAAGAAAGAAGAGTGAGTCTGGCACAATTCAGTGTGTCCTATTTAATGTGTTGCTTGTGAGGTGTACGATCTTACAGATGTCTCCAGGACCAGCAGTGCAGAAAGGATCTGGGGAAAAGTACTTCCTAGGAAGGCAGCAGTGAAGTGCTATGGTTAGCCTGTTGCTATTTTTATAGTCAGAAATTGATTCCTCAACTCATGCTGTGAAACTCCCATTAAGCATTATAACTATTTAACGTGGCCACTGATAACCAGTGCTGTTCAAACGAGAGCCAAACATAACAGTAACAAAAAGTAATACCCGTAAGGGGGAGAAAGAGTGAAATAAGTAAGATTATAGTCACAGTCATGAGTTGTAGCAAATATTATGCTTTCAATTAAGCAAATAAAGCAGAATCAACAAGGCATGCAAATCCATGTGTAACATTTGAAAAGCTTATTTCATAGTGTAAAATAAATTTATAAATATAACCCACCTCAATAAAATCCCTGGAACACACAATACATATTGCTTTTATTATGGACAAAGTAAAGGATCAATGCCCATATTAACTAAGTGGGGTTATTCACTTGAAAGTGTCAAGAGATGTCTTCCAGTGCTCAAAGTTGTCTTATGGAAATAGTACATCTTAGTAAATATGGACCCACTTCCTTTGAGATACAGTAATTGTAGAGTTGTTTGATTTTTACTGTATTCTATGGCATCTCTTTAAAAATTCACAAAGTGGCCATATTTAAGATGCTCCACAATACTTATTTTAAATATAATGTTTTTTTTTAATGTGAAGTAAGTATGTGATTGGGATGATGAAGTAAAGAAATATTTTCTTTTAATCCTATCTGGGACTTTTATTGCATTAGGTTTACTAGAGGGTAGTTAGCAAGTATGAGATTGGCAGGGTTTGAAAAGGGAAAGAGTGCCTTTAAATAATAATGTTAAGTCTGTCCCTCCAGCGAATTTTGCCTGTTTATTATTAATCATCAAAATGCTTAAAAATACATTACCTTCTAAATCTGTTTATTTATTTTTTTAACATACATTACTAATTATAATTGTGGTTTGTACTGTACTCGTGTGCAAACAATTTAATTAACACTTCTCAAATTAAATATATATATATATTTGTTTATAAATAATAGCATAAAGCTAGAAAATTCCAGACTTGCTTTCATACATGGGGGGGGGGGGGGAGTGCAACTTTGTATGCTATTTGTGGAAGCCATACAGTATATTGCAAGCCTGCTGCTGTTGCCTACAGTCAACTTCAAATGGTAACTAAATAAGCAAATGTATCATTCTGGCTGCAAAATAATGTGAAGGATAAACTAAGTTTCATTCTGATTAACAGTATGCATATTTATACTTCATTCTGATTAACAGTATGCATATTTATACTTGATTTTAATTAGCCAATTTCCTGGAACTTTGACCCCTATTCAACATTCTGTAAAGTTGCTTCCTGTAGCTAAGAAGAATTCTGCCCAGTTCTTCCTAATTAATATCTTCTCCGGCACTGGGAAGTGAGTTCACAGAATAATAACTCCTTCAGTATCTGTGTTTCCTGCCACCCCTGTGGCCACGAAGCCTCCCGAGCAATCACGTGATCTCTTCTGGGTTCCAGTTGTCAGACCAGAAGTGAAGAGAGAGGGCAGGGTCTGCCATCGGAGCACCAAACGCGGAAAGCCCATAGAAAAGGAGCAAATGGCCCAGGGCCTCTGGAGATGGCACTTTTCCTTATGTACGCTGTACTTCATTATGGCACTAAAAGGGTTAAAATCGGGGGCTTTCATAAGAAATCAACTTCCATTCACTTAAAAGGAAGTTAGTGACATCCTAATTGTGTGTTACTCTTCTTTTTTTTACACATTGAACAGGGGGATAGAAAGGTATCCTACTCATGTGAGAACCAGAGAGATTTCTGGGATCCTGAGTTGGTGTGACAGCTTGAATGTGTGAATGGTGAGGTTGAGTTACAGACATACTTCAGGTGTTTTGGTGATAGGAAATCTAGGGTGTCACCTAAACAAATTCATGTGACTGAACTTGGAAGAAGATAATGAGAGACTTCAGTCCATGCCTTTGGTGTATTCTCTCATTATCTTTTTCACTTTCAGTCGCATGACTTCATATCACCATGGACAGAGAGGCTGGAATTGAATTAGAGATGTGCGAACCTTCAGAGATTCACTTCACAGCTGTTTCGATAGAACTTTTCATAGAGTTTAATAACACTTGCAAACAGTTTGCACATCTCCTCTTGGAATACAGTAAGCTGAAGTTTCAATGTAGGAATTGATGTGGAAAGGTTTGGACTATTAAGACATTTACTTCAATGTACAATAGTAGTGTAAGCTGAACAATCAAAATGAGAGTGTGAATGTCTTTAAAGCTTTACAACATTTAAAAAAAGTCTTCCTTTTGGCATTTTAGATAACTTTTTGTGAAAGTTCAAATTGTTAAAAAGTTAGATAATTTTGCAACTTTTGCCTGCATTTCACAAAAATGGAAGTATAGTGTATAAAGTGTAATCTGACTTGCACATTGGGTTCTAATGCTTCAGGACATTTTCTTGTCAAATGTTGACATTTTTACTTCAACTTAAATTTTATTGACTTTTACCAGATATGTACAGATCATAATACTGTACCATTTTTACAGTATAAAGCTGACGTAGCGTACATCTTATCAAGTTATACAACACTGATATCGGCTTACACAAAAACTGAGCGTATCTCACGTACATATACATCACACAACAAAGGAGGGGGGAGGCAGGGGGGAATGGGGCTTGTGTTTTGCGTCCTTGTGTTTTATTATGTT
Organism: Ascaphus truei; assembly: GCF_040206685.1. Taxonomy (NCBI): domain Eukaryota; kingdom Metazoa; phylum Chordata; class Amphibia; order Anura; family Ascaphidae; genus Ascaphus; species Ascaphus truei. Next base: position 34,031,536 of record NC_134491.1, read on the forward strand.
CTTTTGTGTCAAGGTTCTTGCATCTAAATTTTTCTGAGCTCTCTGAATTTCTGAGCTTCCCAGAGACTTTTCCCCTGAGTGGACCCTTCTTTCCTCTACGTACAGTAGTACCTCCCGTTCATTTCATCCCTGGTCTTTATCCCACCGTCTGTCAGAGGAGAACGCATTTCATTCTATTAAAGCCGGGCGGTGGCATTGTTCACCCCTGGGATATCTGTCTGAGCCAACCATGGACACCAGGCATTTTGAAATTTAGCACCAGTGTCATTAACCAGACTTGTTAATTTCTCAATCTGACATGTAAACCAAATTCTGTTTCTAATTTTGTCAATGGATGGAATCTCTAGTTGTTTCCATAATGCTGTGATCCCGCACTTCGTTACCGTTGCAAAATGCGCAAATTTATTTTCTCCTCTTGCTAATCCCTGAGCCGGTCTATTAAGTAGGAAGAGCCAGGGAAATATTGACATTTTTTAAAAATTGTTATTGCAAAACAAAAAAAATCCACCTGGCTCGTGAATTTCTGTCAAAGGTTAGTACATCTCAACTCAGGGTGGTGAAAGCTATTGCTGCTCCATAATACAAAATTAGAACCAAGACCAGGAAACTTTAGGAAAATAACAGTGGTTTTTTTAGAGCCAAAAGTGCACCTCTCTAGGAGTTAGTGACAGTGCAGTATGCATGCTTTACCGAGGAAATAAATCCATTTTACAAGTTAGGAACACTTTAGCAGACAAAGAACCTGGTAGCAGGTTGTATTTCAGCAGACAACTCTCTTTTGTAGGATGTTGCTGACTTATAACCCTCTGACTTTATGTTAGATTTCAGTGCTTACAACAGTTTGGTGCAAATTTGTCTTTTCTTGGCTGGTTTCGCAGGCTGTGTGTTGTGATTATTCTTGTTACTCTTTTTTTTTTCAACTTGAATTTTATTATTACTTGCATGGTGTACATACATAGTATACAATTGCAATAAAGAACAATTACAACCTGGTAGTAGTTATCCATGTATAAACACTCTCAACAGGTGAATACAAGACAAACAGGGTAGACAGACAGACAAACAGACAAAAACACAAACCACCAAACCAGGGGAGAAAAAGGTGTGGTGGGGGGGAGGGATAATAGGGGGGGGGGGCGGTCGGGTTCCCTCCAAATGTCTCGTCCGTATGTTTTTGTCTAACTGTGTCTGCGGCTCCCTAACCTGTCCTGCCAATTCATCTCAGCGCAACGTCATCAAGGAAGAACGCACTTGCTCTTATTATTGCCATATTGTGCTGCGATCTCCCCGCGTACCGCTGTCGCAAAGTGCGCCACTAACTCATTCTTCTTTTTGGAGAGGCCCGGATGTGGCCTGTTGAGGAGAAACAACCACGGATCCAGTGGGATGTGTGTGTCTAGGATCTTGTTCAGCCAATCTTTAATTGAGTCCCAGACCGGGGCTATTTTGGGGCAAGACCACCGCATGTGCAACAGGTCTGCTTGCTGTCTTGGACACAATGGGGAGTAACTGGGCAGACATTTAGCTAATTTTGTGGGGGTGTGGTACCATCGCATCATAACTTTATATGCGTTCTCCCTTAAGGTCGTGCATATGGAGCTTTTGGAAGCTGCCTAGACAATTTTTGTCCACTCCTCTAAGTCCAATTCCTCCCCTAGGTCAGTCTCCCATTTAGTCATGTACCCTGACATTTCCGTCACTCTTTTAACATTTGGTTACATTTCGAGTCTTTCCACAATAGGCTGTTGCATATCTTATACTCTCTCTTTGTGCTTCTTATTTTGTGTTGGCTGCTAAATTCCCAGTTAGTAGAAAAGGTACTGTAATTTTCAGCGGCCATGAAGATGTAAGAGACATGAGCTTGTCCTCTGGTTTATGGACCAGTGTTCCAGGTTAAATTCTGCTTTACGTTAAGTAGACGTGCTCATTTTTATCTGAAGTTCACAAATCAGTTGAAATTTGCTGGCGGGGGTTTTGGCAAATTTGACAAACAAAAACCAGCTTAAAAAAAAGAATTGCCAAGCATTAGAAGTCATGTGGATCTTTTATATACTGCCATTTTCTCTAAACTATGGTGAAATTCTGGGTTATTGGCAAAATTCTGGCAATAGACAACGGTGAATATGCTAATTTAAGAAAAAAAAACAAGAAAAGTTTTGCCGGAGAAATGTTCAATGTTAACTGTAATAAAAATTATTTAATGTACAGTAGCTGCTTTCTAGGAATCTTCCTTCTTCAATACTTTTTGTTGGTCTGATGTTCAAAGCCAAGTTCTCAGTTTGCTCACAAACTTTCCTGGTTTTCCAAGTGAGTTCTCCTGTTATTTCCCATTTTTAGATCTGTAATTATTCTCAATTTCTCTCCTGTGTTAGAAAATCTTAGTCAGATCAAGGAACAAAGGGGGGAATTCATCAATCTGCAATGCAAGCTATCGCATTTCAATCAGACGTTAACTGTCATTCAAGTCAAAGGCAGTCAATGCCGGATCGGGTTGCGAATTGCGATAGCACGCATTGGAGCTTGATGAATCCCGGTTAAAGACTCTTTTACTTCATGCTGATTGTGGTTACTGCTGACATGCTGAGTGACTGCAGACAGGTCATCTCACCTCAGCAGCAATCACCACTACTGCGTCTTGTACATATTTGGCAATGTTACATAGTAGATGAGGTTGAAAAAAGACCTACATCCAACAAGTTGATCCAGAGGAAGGCAAACAAAAAAACCCCAGTGACATCCAATAATATCTCATATGGGGAAAAATAAATTCCTTCCCGACTCCAAGAATTGGCAATCAGATTAATCCCTAGATCAACATTCTTCCCATGTTTACTTATTTGGTAAATCACTGTATACAGTACATTTCCTTTCTAAAAAGCTCCTTTTACTGTCCCCAAATATATTTGTATATAGTTATCATATCCCCTCTTAGACGCCTCTTTTCTAATGTATATAAATCTAATTTAGCTAGCCTCTCGTCATAAATTAGATTGTCCATCCCCTTTATTAATTTGGTGGCTCTTCTCTGCACTCTCTCTAGTTCCATAATGTCTTTTCTAAGGAGTGATGCCTAAAACTGTACTCCATATTCAAGGTGTGGTCTTACTAATGCTTTGTAAAGGGGCATAATTTTGTAGGAAGCACTCAGGAACCAAAAATGTAACAAGATTATTCTCTGTAATCCATGTGCAAAGCAGGTCCAATCATAGTGTGATGTTTCAGGACAAAAAAGCCTTTTCCTCAGACCCTTCAAATGAGGAAAGGCCATTTGTGCCCTGTAACATCACACTATGATTGTACCTGCTTTGCACATAGATTAAACAGAATAAGCTTGTTACATTTTTGATTCCTGAGTGCTTCCTACAACATTGCCATGATATGTACACTTCTGGATCCAGCATTGAGACATCGGGAGGGTGAGCACTAGTGAGAGAAAACCACATCAATCACTCTGTGAGTAACAGAGTGCAACTTTTTCCTATTATATTTACTCCTTGTTGTAAAGCACCTATTTTTCTAAGACCCAATAAGATTGGTCAAGGAAAAGAGACACACTGCATTCACAAAACAGATGATGCGTCAAGAGATACATGGAATTAGGTTTTATAAGGTGAGCTTGTTTTTTTACTCCGTAAAGTACTGAATAGAACCCGTCTTAAGGTAACGCTGAATTTAAGGTAAACTGTGCTGAGAGCCAAATACTGTGCCCCAAGGTATACTCCATAGGAGCCGGGCAGAGAGGGTTACACTTATAAAAGCAAAATGTATATTTTGGAAAAAATTTGGAAAAAAATATTGAAATAGCTGAAGATCGATATGTACTTGAAAAGTGTAAATAATGTGCCTCTTTAAAAGCCCAGAGTTCCCGCTTTTAAAAGCCATAGTGTGATGAGTGTCACAGTAGTAAAATTACAGTAGCCAAGTCGAATGCCCCCTGGGGAATCTAATATCTAAATAATGTTCATCAAGACGGGAAGGAGAGTTATCATCTGTCTGAGTTGGGAATGTATCTGACAGGCTTTGTATTACTCAGTGACCTCTCTGGTAGTGTAAACTTACTATTTAAAGGGAGATTATCAATGCTTTCATGCGTTTATTATGTAATTACATACTATGGGCCTCATGCAGAGAGCAGCGCTATTTAGAATTGGAGAGGGGAATAAAAAGAAGCTTTAATGGAGAGTTTTTTTCTCCATATGCAGAAAGGTCCGAAAACTGCATTTAGAATCCTTTCTGCATATGGAGAGTTTCAACCAGCGATATGAGCGCTGTTGAAACGTGTTGAAAAAAAAACGCGTTTTTTTTTTTTCTCCCCCACCGGCAGCCGACCTCCAGCTTCCAGCCAAGTTTTTTTGGCGGAGGTAAATAGAGAATTTCTCTCCATGTTATTGGCGCGATCAGCCACTAGATGGCGATCGCGCCTTTCTGAATATGGATATTTTTAGAACAGGGGAAATTTAGGTTCTCGCCGGTAGCTCGGCGAGAATCACAAAAAAAAACCAAAACATGGCGCTTTTTTTAAAACTCGCCAGTACCTGCAGTTCTACAGGCATTTCTCTCCAAAAAATGCCGCTATTCACCTTACCGCTGCTCTCTGCATGAGGCCCTATGAGACATACAATAGTTTTTTAAATGTACCAATAACTTTCTTTCACTAGATGAGTGTCTAGATTTCTTTAAATAATAATAGTATATATATTCATTATACACACAAACAAAGAGGTTATAATTTGTTACATTTTCCTACTGATCCGATAAACATACGGTACCCATCTGCTGTTAACATAGTGAATAAACTGCTACAAAAATATATATAGTTTGTTATAATGCTAAAACTTTTTTTCACCAGCAAATTTAGAGCTAAAAATGAGTGTAGGGCAGAATGTGAGATATATTACTATTATTATTTTATTATCGTTTATTTATAAAGCACCAACATATTCCTTAGTGCGGTAAAGTGCAGGTACACAGTGACATCAATTACATAAACAGAATGACATATAAATAAGGAAAAACAAGTCCAAACAGATACAAAACGTATTGAGAGCCCTGATCTTGAGCGCTTATAATCTAGAGGGAAACAGGGGCAATGTTGAAACAAAATTGTATGTGGCTGGTCGTTGTGGGATTGAGTATACCTCAGGGTGGAATATGGTCCAGCTGCACAGCAAGTCCCATTAAGGTTTGGGGTTGTGGAGGTTAGGGGGTGTTCGATAGAATAGAGATTTGTCCAGACACACAGCTGGCAAAAATAGAGTTGTTGGGGAGGGGTGGAGGTTAGGGGTATCCAGATAGGCTTCCTTTAAAAAGGTGAGTTTTCACTATGTTTTTAAATGTTTGAAAGCTGGGGGAGAATCAGATGGTGCGTGGCAAGGAATTCCAGAGAGAAGAGGCAGTACGGGAGAAGTCTTGTAGGCAGTATTGAGAGGAGGTAATAAGGCAGGAGGAGAGGCGGATGTTTTGTGGGCAAAATGGGCGGGCGTATTTAGGGGTATATTTTGGGACGATGGCTGAGATACAAGGGGGCAGCATCGTGGAAGTTTTGTAAGTCACATTTAGGGTTTTAAATTTAATTATTGAGGATATGGGAACCCAGTGTAGGGATGTGCATCGTGCAGCAGCCGAAGTGGAATGGTGAGCGAGCTAGATGAGTTTGGACAGGCAGACGAGGGGAATGCCAACTAGAAGTGGGGCAGGTTAAGCAAATGCATTAGGGTTTTAGATGCGTTGTAAGTGAGCAAAGGACATATCCTAGCAATATTTTGGCGGTGGAGACAGCAGGACTTAATGAGTGCTTCAATGTGAGGAATTAAAGAGAGGATAGAGTCAAACATGACCCCTAGGCAGCAGGTTTGGTGTATTGTTGAGATTGTGGTAAGGGTGACATAGGACAAGAGAGAGGGGGAGAGGTAGATTTGGATGTCATCAGCATAGAGATGATAATGAAAGCCAAACAAAAGTTGTACTGTATTAGTTTACCCAGATACACTATATCAACATTGGATTGTCTCGCTGCAAAAAGTATTCAGTTTTTTTAGCTACAGTATGAAAGAAAAGTAAAACAGTATTTTTTTTGGAGATACTGACATTTTTGTGATTTTTTTTTGTGGAATGGGATAGGAATAAAAATATAAAATAAAAAGGGGAGGGGCAAGGGTAGTAGAACAGTATTTTAAAAGCAGTGCAGAATAGCAATCTGTTTGAATTACTTCTCTGTTGCAACAGACTTCAGAGATAAAGAAAGACATCAAATAAGGAAATGAAAAATGGAGAGACACAAAATAGTACCTGTAAAAAGCCAAGTATAATAGTCAATTAAAATGGAGAAATAAGACTTCTATAATACTGTTCTCCCTATTAAGCGACAGTGGCATTTAGACTTTGATCGTTAAAAGTATGCCATCTGTGCTGTATATGATACTTGTCTTGTTCGAGGGCAGACAAAAGAAGGAATCTATTCTGTTTAGTAATTATAGGAACAGTTAATGGCATATTCTGATCAAATCAGGTTACTTTTGTTTGACGTGTACTACACCAATGTTCATCAACAGCATTAGATTATCGTTTGTTTTATTATGTACAGAACAGCAAAAAAATAATGAACTGACTAATAGAAAATAAACTCCTGTATATACAATCAAAAATGGTTAAAGGGGATAAGGCCATGCTAGTTAGTTTATTTAATTGTCATGCATGTGTTTCTTATGTGAGCCAGATACTGTGAGCTGTTAACATCTGTAAGATATGTATTTGTTGAGAAGGGTCGGGTTCAGTATTCTAATGGTTTACAATGAAGAGAAATTGCTTATGTACTAATGGGTGGCAGTGATGAATAGTAGCTGCATGGTTTTTTCACTATTGATAAAAGGAATGACGATAATGGACTGCAGAAGAGCACATTTGAATGACCTATTTATACATTATTGTAAACGATAAATGAAACAGAAATGCTACAAATACAAAGTGTATAGAGTTGTTATTTTGATACCTGGGTCCATGAGTTTTTAAGGTACAGAAACAAAGACAGACTAAGTTTATATTCAGGGCTAGCATAGCCACATAAAAAAGACCTACACTACGATAAAACTCATACTGTCTTTGAATTGAAGTATGGAAATAAACTTTCAAAATAACTGCTTTAAGCAACAATAATTATACTTTATATAATAGTATATATTTCTGTTGTAGCAGAGGGAAAGAAGCATGTTCACCATGTCCAAATATTGTTGTATTGTATGTCTTTATTTATATAGCGCCATTAATGTACTGTACATAGCGCTTCACAGTGGTAATACATGTGGTGATCAAATAAATATAACAGGTCATGGGAATAAGTGCTACAGGCATAAAAGTAACATTAAGGAAGAGGAGTCCCTGCTCTGAGGAGCTTACAGTCTAATTGGTAAGTAGTGAGAACGTACAGAGACAGTAGGAGGGAATTCTGGTAAGTGCGTCTGCAGGGGGCCAACCTTTATGTAACATGTGTCCAGTATTATCCCCAGTGCTATTCATACGCTTCTTTAACCAAGTTTGTCTTAAGGTGGGTCTTAAAGGTGGATAGAGAGGTGCTAGTCGGGTAGTGAGGGGAAGGGCATTCCACAGGTGCGGGGCAGTCAGTGATAAAGGTTTAAGGTGGGAGAGGGCTTTAGATAAAAAGGGGGTAAAAAGAAGACATCCTTGAGAAGAACGCAAGAGTCTGGATGGTGCATAACGAGAAATTAGGGCTAAGATATAAAGAGGGGCAGAAGAGTGTAAAGCTTTAAAAGTGAGGAGAAGAATGCAGTGTGAGATGCGGGATTTGATCAGAAGCCAGGAGAGGGATTTCATGAGGGGAGATGCTGAGATAGATCTAGGAAAGAGTAGAGTGATTTTGGCAGCAGCGTTTAGGATAGATTGTAGGGGAGACAGGTGAGAGGCAGGAAGGCCGGACAGCAGGAGGTTACAGTAATCAAGTTGTTAATGTGTGTATATAATAGGCATTTGCCTATACATGTACAGTTTCAGACTCCAAGCATATACATTTTCCTTATCTGGAAGATGATGCGGTTGATGAATGGTAAACAATTAGTGCTGCAGTTTACTGGAGTTATGCATCCAGCGATGCATTCCAATACCAGCTGGGGTATACTGTATATGAGATGTGCTTTTACCTTGATGCTAATTTTTGTGACACCAGCTCGAACTACAGATTTATTTTTGACCTAGGAAGAATGTGAATGGAAGTATAAACATCCAATAACTATACTGTATGTGCACAAGTACATTTCTACAGCTGCACCTATAGGTTTATATACAGTACCACTCCCTAAACTGCTTACTGATAAAACAGGAGCAAAAAACAGGTACCTTGCTGCACTAATACAGAGACATGTTCCAAATAATATGTCAATATTACTGTAACAGGGAAAAAAGCAATGTGTGGAACTTAATAAACATCCACTAAAAAGTTGCATTACTTTTTACGAAGGATGGGCTCATTCGCAGGTTTGAAATATGATTTTACCGGATTCTACTTTTGATTAGAATTCCAAGTTGAGCAGTTTGAGAATCCGATGTCCTAACTATAAATCAAACTTCCGAATTAAGTTTCTATTTATTTTTTGCTTTCATTTTTTTTTCTTGTGTTTTTTTTGCTGTATAATTAAACTATGTAGTATGCGATTTAAAAGTGTTAAACAGATCTTCGTGAGATACTTTAAAACATGTGTTATACTGTAACTGCCAATGCAATGCATGCAAAATGAGAAGACTTTGGGGAGGATTGAGAGCTTTTTCTTTCCAATGAAAAGGATGTTCTGTCTCTATGAAGATCCTCAGAAGGTCGGTAATGTTTAACATTACGTTATATCAAATGAACGTATCAATATCCATAACGCATATCAACAAAGATGCTTAACGCAACAATGTCCTTGCATTTTCCTTAAAAATAACGGATGTTTTCCTTACTCGTATGCAAATCATATTGTAATGAGCAGTTTACCTATTGTAACATCGGTTAACACCTTTCAAAAGCTGTCCTTTACGCACATTCAGACCCTGTTTTGCAGTGTGTTATTGCTACAAATAGCTTACAAGGGAAAAGGGCAGGTCTTAAGTGGTACCCACATGAATGAACTGAGTGTAGGATTTAACCCTTTCATTACATATTTAATACTAAATATATATGGTGGGATATATAAATGGCTGAAACACAGCAACAGATGCATTTTGAATTGTGTTTTTTTTTCATGGGATAAAATACAATAGAAGAGAATATGCTTTTTAATGATGAAAGGGAATGTAGGATATGTTTGTGTGTCCTGCGTACTATGTACTATGGAGTGTATTACGTATGAGTATAGAATAATGTTCCTACAGATCAGAGCAGTCATTTCAGAGAGACAGAAGCTGACAAAATACAATGTATTTATAAACAGTTACATCACGGTTTGTGAAAAAATGAAAAATAAACAAGTTTAACGATTTAACAATATATGCAAAAAAGAACAATATCTACAAAGTATGCAATTAAGCCGTTCTTTCTGGCCTGTGTGCTGCATGGCTCACTGGGCCCACAGGTGCATGCTCTGCCATGCCTCAGGGCGTGAAGACTGCTGGGGTAGACAGCATGGGCCAGTCCACGGATGGTGAAGGAGGAGGGTGAGACTGTCAGGCATTCTATTGAGACACCGGGGGCTGTGCCCATGGAGAGGACATGGATAGTCTCAGCATCCCTATGTAATATGTAAACTACTGTAAGTCAATTCCTTTTAGTCCCAAAATAGCATAAAGACATCCCTTTACACTCAAGTGCTGTACTTATTATTCAGTACTACGTCTTTTCATTTTTGACTCTTTTTTTGGTACTTTAATGCTCAGTGATTCCTTCCTTGTCATTACCTCTCCAGCTGTTTTTGTCCACAAATCATTTTGAAGAGGCGTCTGAGATATACAGGTATAAATCTCTTGGTACTGCACCGACACACTTTATTCGAGCAAATACCCAGTATGTACCTGGCAGATACCTGGAATGCGCCGCTCCTCACCTCTGGCAAGCCCCGTTGCGTTTGCCTTCCCAGCCTGGGTTCATGCCTGGCTGACGGGCGGCTGATCTGTTAAATGATAATGATTAGGATTTAATAGGCTGCAATGCTTCGCGTGTCTACCAGATGGCATAAATTCATGAATTGTAATGCAGTATATATATATATACTGTGCAGTATTGCAGCCAGCGGGAATAAAATGCTTCAATCCCTGCTTGGAAAATACCTCAATGCACTCGGGCAGAAAACAGTCACAAACCTCAATACACCCGGGTATACCAGAATTCGTGGGACTAGCCGAGCTCGAATAAAGTGTGTCGCCAGTGTAGTTCAACTATTGGAGACAGAATTGCAGAGGAGAAAATGCTGGAGTCACATAGGACATTGTAATTAGATGTAATATTTACTAAGATACAGTACACTTCTCACTGTTTGGTAAGAGTGATGTTCATTCTAGAGATACATGTGTAACACCTCTTTATTCCCCTACATATGCTATTGCTAGGGTCTGGGCCTGAGTCCACCTCCCCTGTATTGTAATGAAACTGGCCAGGCAACACATGTCTTTTGGGCAACAATACTTTATAGGAATATAAGTGTGGTCACACAATCATGCTGTTTAGTGACCCTCAGCTCGGTGGAACCCGGATAATTCACAAACGATCTTATACACACATACAGTAGAAGCCTGACACATGTAACTATCGCTTTGTACTTTGTACTTTGCAGTAGGTATAGCTGGCATGCGATGTGTGTGTGCATGTAGGATACTGCCGTGTGTTAGGGCGTTCTCTGTTCAGAATACTCACTGTACCCTCTTACTTGCCTGGCTATCACTACCACACTCCCTGCTTTCTGGCTTTCCTTCGATCCCGAGTGGGGATGTTCCCAGACCACACTGTCTTTCTGCTTTGGATCTGCTTGGGATGGAGACTTTCACTGCTTCCCCATCCACAGCAGCTCTGACTCATCCCTTTCACATCCTGCACTCTATGTTCCTCTTAGCTCTGCCTCATGTGTGTCACATGAACCCCTGATAGGGTTCACAGTCATTGGCCAAGGGCCTGTGCTTCATTGCCCCAGGTACCCCTGAAAGGGGGGTTTAACATGCATTATGCATTACTATACTGTACATAAAGAGGTGATGTTGGGATCCTGATTGTGCATTTAATCACACAACCTCTTTCTGAGTGAAGAATTCCTGCTAGCAATTAGGTTTGCCAAAATATAGCATGTTTAAAAAAGAAGTATAATTTGGATGTCGATTCAAGGAGGATGTACTATAGACAATTCTAAATACTCTTTTATAGAAAGAGGTGGGGTGGGATTATACACTTCACTGAACTTGCTGTCAAGTAATTTCACTTTGACCAAGCGCTGGCGCGTGAAACATGTTAATGTAATTTTGCATTCCTTTTTTTGCAATAAATCGCTTTTTATTCACCCTCTTGCACTTTTTCAGTACGCGGTGCGGCGCTTTGGCTTGCTGCCAATTTTTTCTTATCAAGTAATTTCAAAGCTTTCTATATATCTACCCTCGTCAGTAAAATATTGGGTGCACAAGGAGTGCAAACCATCTCTAGTATGTTTTTCTAATCTATTCAGATTATATTTCTATCTGCTCATTAATAAACGTTTCAGTGAACTTTTATGGCTATATCAATAATTCTCATTTCGACACAATGAGGCCCAATCCTTACTTCCCTACTTTTCCCCCCAACCCTATATTACTGTATGTTATAAAGAGTCACTTGATTCTTATCACAGTCATTTGATATACTGCTATTTGTTGCTTGATTTATTTTTGTTATTCAAATAGTCATTTTCTATTTTCTATTACAATAATACATTGTAATAAGTATTTCCTACATATAGATGCGAGATCTCATTATCACTGTTGTTGTAATACTAATCTTGAAGACAGTACTGTTTGACGTACAATAGTTGAAGAAAATATTATTGCAACATTAATCAAATCATTATAATCATTCTATTTTTACCTTCCCTTTCTCTCTAATTCTTTTCCATCTTCACTGGACTATGGACAACACTTTAGTCATATTTTCCAACCTTATATACTGTAGTTTCCCTATGTCACAAATTCATTTTAAGGCAACGTTTTATGATGCCTTATTTCAGGCCAAAGACTCCAAAATACAATAGTATCCATATATTCTATTCCTTAAAACATTTTGTTAAGAGTGAGAGCTATTAGGAATTAATCCCTGACCTGAAAAAGAGCATCGTACAATCCCAAAATTCATGGAGATTTTAGTAGAATTCTGCACTAATGGTATTTTAACTCTTTCATTGCTGATCTCTCCTGCATTGAATGGGTTCAGTGAGACGAGCGAGTCTAAATTGTTGCAATTGGAACTTCAGCAATTGAAGTAAAATGTATCCAACAGCTCGTGTCTGTGTGATGGGCCCAAGCCAAAAACCAGACAAAACCTTATTTTAATTTCCCGCTTTGCTTGGATTGTGCTGTATTTGCCCCTTTCTTTGAAGTTGCCCCCCTCTTTCCCTGCCACAATTCCATGTTGGCACAGTATAGGAAGGGAGGGTGTGTGCAGAGGGTGGCATGCAGAGAGAGGCACAAAGGGGCATTTACAATTTAATGATATATTAATTGTAATATACTGGACTTGGACCTGCGTAGTATGGTATAATTAGGTAGAGAGAAGCCACCTGCCATCTGACTTATCTAGTCAATCAGTTTCAATCCAGACGAATTCTATTTTATACACTTCTTTGGGGACGTTTTCCCCTGTGAAAAAAATGTATACATGTACAGAACAGTGTTTTGTGACTAGAGCTACAGCAGCGGGTTCTAGTGAGAGAAACTGAATTAGAGAAAGCACGAGACTAAACTGATGGGAACTGACTGAGCTCAGGGCCATCCTGCCCCAATGGAATACCACCAATACGATCAGAGACCATACACTAGAATCCTCCGTCATCATCATCATCATCATCATCATCATCATCATCATCATCATCATCATCATCATCATCATCATCATCATCATCATCATCATCATCATCAGTTGCCAGTGGTACAATTTGATTTTAGTTCTTTTTCTACAATTTTGTCTGGGTCCAAACATGCAGCAATCATACAGCATTGCTGTATGTGAGTACAGTGCTTGGATTGTTCTCTATGTACAGTATGTCCTGGCTGCTTTATCTTTGACCCAAGTGTTGAAACAAGGGCCCAAAGACAAACAGAATTGTATGTATGTTTTAATACCGCATTGTACTGTACTACAATAGTGTTTTGTAACAGCTTCCACAGTAGCCGGATCTCGTGAGAAAAGGTTTACTGTATGAAAGAGCAAGTACACAAGGTCACACAGTAAGTGACCTCTTAATGCATTCCATCTCCAACAGGACAAACTTGATTTGATTGAATAGTCGTACAAGCCTCCATATCCCAAATTGTCATTTTCTTCGCCTGCCATATTTGAAACCCTCTTCATCTCTCACTCTGTCTTCAACATAACATAATTGTATCTCAATAATTGTATCACATTATTGGTTAATCATTCAGAATTCTACTTCTGGGCCTCCAATTATTTCTTTTTTTTTGACTGGGCGCTAGATTAATTCTTTCTTAAAACTGGGGGGGTGAGGGGGAGGGCGAGTGGGGAAGGGGGTTCTAGCCAGCATGCATGTTATTTGCTTCTAAACAACCATTTTGCTGCATGGAAAATAAAGTGCTCCAGGCCACAAAATGAACAGCATCCTCCCTGCACTTAATCTCTAACAAAACATACTTGATTTGATTGAATGGTCATTGTAGTCTCCAATCTCGAAATAGAAGTACAATAGTCTGCTCCTGTCTTACTTGAAACACAATTCTACCTGCACTTAATTTTTAACATCACATACTGATATCTAATAATGGACATTATTGGTCAATCATTAAGAATTATGATTCTGAACATCCAAAGACTTCATTATTAGGCATGCCAGCCAAATATCCACTGATAGCCTCTCATTTGTTGTCTTGGCACTCTAATAAATATTTTGTAAAATGGGGTGCTTTTTTCTACCCAGCGTATTTGTCCTAAACTTCTAAACAAGGTTTGTGGGATGCATTACAAATTAAGTTATCAAGACCCCAAATGGAACAGCATCCTTCTCCAACATAACATACTTGATTTAACTGAATGGTCAGTCTCCGCCTCCAACATGTCGTCTTTCCCGTGTCTTCATTGTAAAAAGCATCCAACATGCACCCCATCTCCATATTAACATACTTAGTTTAAAATGGTCTTTCTAAAATAGTCTCCTTTTTTAAATAGTCTTGTCCTCTCTTTTACCTCATCCTAATGTTTACTAGACAATGGAAACAACAGCCACAAACTACCATATTATTATTATTATTATTATTATGATTATATACAGTATTATCATATTTTTTTGCTCAATAGATTGTAGATAACAATTTTTCCAGTTATCTAATCTCAAAATCGTTTGACGGGTAGTGTCCAAATGAAAGCCAAACACACATTTTTTTTAGAACCAAAACCAAAACATGGAATCAAAAGCACATCTCTAATTTCAACATCATTAGGTTCTATATTCAAAACTGTGCATCTGAAACCTCCCCATGTTTTGTAATGGGAAAAATGCTATCAAATCCATTTTAAATTAAGAACATATATAATATGTGTATAATCAAATTAGCTTATCTGTAATACCAGAAATATATGGCATAATGCAACATGAAGCTAGCATTCCAGTAAATTCATACCAGCATACTCTATAATGGAGTTTAATTAGCCCTGACTATCTTGCCAATTACCCTTGTTTAAAAATAAAGGGTAAATGTAACACGTCAAAAAGCTCTTAACAGGTTCTTGATCAAGCAATTTTCATACTGTTGCTAAATGGATATAGAAACTCAACACAAAGCACCAATCCTTTGTTTATCTTCTCATGGCCTCTGTATTTCATCATTTTTTTTGTGCCAGAGATATTCCATTATGACAGCAAAAAATGTAATGCAAGTTCTATAACCATTTACAGGATCATAAAAAAAAAAATCATGTTTAGATATTTATGAACAAGATGCTTTATGGTCTCTCTCTGGGGATGTGGCCTACTTAAAGTTTTTTTTCTCCTTTCTAACATTAGCCTTGGTGACGATATCTGCATCCGTACCACAAACTGGAATCTATGCCACTAGCATATCACACTTCCTTTTTTCACCAAATTAAAAATTCTTACGTTTGATACCATTTTCAGTTCTGAGATATTAATAACACATCACTGTCTGTGTGTAAGCTGGAACTAGCTAATAACGTCACTATGCTGTAGCATGCTTTCTTTGCATCAATGTATTGCAGTCATTAAGCTAGCACAGATTCATGTTTTTTCACGGTTGTACATTGTAGGGCTTTGATTTATGACGATGAGATTTGTTTCTGGATGTTTGGCACTGTATATCCAGTGGCCAAAGTGTAATGAAATTGGGAGCACTACTGTTAGTATCACTACTGTTTTATTTTCACATCCAGAGTACCACTTATTTTCATTTCCAAATAATAATTCTACTTTATTTCTAAACATAAGGAGATTTATTTATGAAGCATTTTCACTTTCCTATTTTAAAGAAGAAATATTGCTCCATTCTTTCTAAAATACGCTTCAAAGGCTTTTTTCCAATCTGCTCGTTCTTATTTGTTCGTATTTCGGTATGTCATTCTGTTTATGTCATTTATATCATTCTGTTGCCCCATTGTGCCATGCTGCGGAATATGTTGTCACTTTACAAATAAACTAAATTAATAACAATGATGTTTAATGAAAATGTGTATACATTTTTTTTAATCAGGTACGGTACCATTATTATTCAAATATATATATATCTTTCTCTCTGATTTGAAAATTTGTTAAGGAGTTCGACCCGGACATTCGAACGAATGGTGAATTTCGCCAGGTTTGAATTTGGAATCGGTGAACCTGCCCAATCCTTCCCATTAAGAATAGTTTGTGTGATTCAAATTTATTTCCCCAAGAGCAAAGCATTGTTCTGTTTTTTATAGCTGCACTGTGTGCGAAAATAAAATGTTTAAAAAAATGGAAATGTTTTTTAGAGTAGGGCAAAGTCAATATAATCCATAATGAAAAGGAAAGAAATAAAAGCTAGTTGGATATAGCTGAATAGTTAGTAATCTGTGCTATCCCATGGACACCAGCTGGACCTAGATAATACCTTCTAGTCCATTTACTTCAATGGTGCAGAAGGAGTCTTAATGAGTAGCACCACTTACTAAATATTGGCTATAGGATTAATAATAGGTAGATTTAACTCCTTCAGAACTGGGGGGTTGTACAACACATTATTATGCAATGTATTGCTGGCCTCTGTATTGAATTAAAGTGTTTTGCTTCAACACAAATCTTAGATTGTTGAAATGAATTTTGCACCTTGATCTTTTCACCACATACCACATAATTAATATAGAATTGTAAAGAGCTCTTAAAAGGTAAAGAGAAAAACTATGCACCAGTATCTCTCCCAATTCGAATATAACAAGGGTTAAACTTTATGGAGATACATTATATTATTTTACTTTTCAACTCCTGACTTTACACCTGCTGTACGGACTAAAGTTTCTGAATGTCTCTCTGCTATATCATCCTGGATGGCCCTCCGTCGACTTAAACTTAACATGGCAAAAACAGAGCTCCTCATACTTCCTCCCAAACCTGGCCCTAGTACCTCCTTCCACATTACTGTTGGAAGTACAATCATTCACCCAGTAGCCAAGCACTCTGCCTAGGGGTCACACTCGACTCCTCTCTCACATTCTCCTCTTACATTCAAAAGGTAGCTAAAACCTGTCGTTTTTTCCTCTGCAATATCACAAAGATACGCCCTTTCCTCTGTTGCTCAACTGCTAAAACTCTGACACAGGCCCTCATTCTCTCCCGTCTCGACTACTGTAACCTCCTACTGTCCGGCCTTCCTGCCTCTCACCTGTCTTCCCTACAATCTATCCTAAATGCTGCTGCCAGAATCACTCTACTCTTTCCTAAATCTGTCTTAGCATCTCCCCTGAAATCCCTCTTCTGGCTTCCTATCAAATCCCATATCAAACACTCAATTTCCTCCTCACTTTTAAAACTTTACACTCTTCTGCTCCTCCTTACATCTCAGCCCTAATTTCTCGCTATTCACCATCACAACTCTTGCGTTCTGCTCAAGGATGTCTTCTCTCTACCCCTTTTGTATCTGAAGCCCTTTCCCACCTTAAACCTTTTTTCACTGACTGCCCCACACCTCTGGAATGCCCTTCCCCTCAATATCTGACTAACATCCTCTCTATCCACATTTAAGACCCAACTCAAAACACACCTGCTTAAGGAAACATATGAGTAGCTCCATGGGTATAATTTACACCTCATACATAAACCTTGGCCCCTTTCAGACGCACTCACCAGAATGCCCTCCTACTGTCTCTGTACGTTCTTCCTACAAACCAATTAGATTGTAAGCTCTTCGGAGCAGGGACTCCTTTTCCAAATGTTACATTTATGTCTGAAGCACTTCTTCCCTTTATGTGTTATTTGTATTATTTGTTATTTATATGATTTTCATGTGTATTACTGCTGTGAAGCACTATGAACATTAATGACGCTACAGTATATAAATAAAGACATGCATGCATACATACAATTTATACAAATAATGGATGCCATGGCAAAGTTTGATTTAAATCAAATGTTCTATACATAAATCATGTAAGAGAAACTTAAAATTGAGGAAAAGAAGCATCATATAATAAACCTTGTTTTTAAACTCCAGTGGTTACCCTATAGTAGGTCACTATGGAAAGGGATTAATAAAGTGTAAATTACATGGTAGCTGATACAGTCAACAGAGCCCCAGCCAATAATCTTATTGATGTAAATACTGCTAATATTCTTATTCAAAAATACAGTTTTAGATCTTCTGCGCAAGATTTGTATAATCCACCTGGAAGTCCTGTAGTTTCGGGATCATCTTGTGTCCTTCAACCAATTTCCATGGATGCATTTTTACATCTTATAGCGCAGAACCTGGAGACACCACTGATTTCCTGAATAACATCAGGGCGATTATTCGATGGTTTCTGGATGTGATATTCTGCGCTCTCTGCATGTTTAGATTGTATATACTGCCATTCCACATTGTGAAGGCATAGCTGCAGCCAGCATTGAGATCTACATGATTGAATGTAATCTGTGAAACATTCTAATAGACCCCTTAGAAATAGTTTTAACTAAAAATGATTTTACACATGGTACTGATTTCTTTTGTTTTTTTTATACTAAAACAAAGCACAAGGATGAGGGCCAATTTTACTGCACCATATACAAATGTATTCATGTTCTAGATGGAGAACACTATTTTCTTAAATAACCTCACTTATAGTCATCATATTTGCTTTTTGGCCAGACGCATCAATAATGTGTTCTTCATCTAGACAGGGGACACTGGCCAATTGCAAAATGTAATACAATTTGCCACATAACACAACCGACCATTACATTAACGTTAACTGGTTTATTTTTTCCCCTTTAATATGTGCATCAATACAATCCATACAATGGTAAGTAATTGGCTAAGTTGCCGATAAATCCGTTCTTCTGTGATCGATCGGCAAAGATTCGGCTCAGGGGTTCACTAAATTACTTCAGAGGAGTATTCTGCAATCAGTAGAATGCATATGCATATTAATATGACAAAGTTCTGTGGGGAAGATAATGTAACAGGCAGTCACAAGATACAATTGAGCTCATGCACTGCTAGAGAGGGGCAGGGCTCAAAAAGGGGTGTGCCAGAGTCTGTTTCAGAAGAGGAAGGTGATGTGACGTTGTAAATGGTTGCTATAAGGAAAAAAAGGCTTCTTACATTATAATACATTGAAAATGTCATTCAGAGTTGTTTAACAAAAATGCTACAAGTATTTTCTCACAGTAGAGAACTGATTTTTTTTTTTTAAACACACGTAGGATAATGCTTGGTTTGCAGCTTTAAATGTACTGTATGTGTAACCAAACTTGAGGCAGAATTGTACATAAATGTATACAATAAGTTAGCTGATAAATACAACTTGCTCCTTGCCAATAGCTTCCACCCTAAGGTAGCATTTCAGGGACTCCCTTTTTAGTCAATTTCTTTGTGGCAAAAGAATCTCAAATTCGGATATATATTTTGAAGAGAATGTTAAAAACATGACTAATAAATTTATTAAAAACCAGAGACAGAACATGAAACACAGACAGAGCTCAGTGCACATCCAGTGAAACTCATACACGGTACAGTGCCTAAATATGTATAGATATCTATTAAATAAAATGGTCTTTTAGTTTAACATTTTGGCCAAATTGTTGTAAGCCCCTGAGCCACTACACGGCAGACCACATCTCAAGGGTCCCTAGCACTAATATAAATTCTTAATAACCTGTGCATTACCAGGAAGAATGATTTATAATAAATCTGTCAAAATTAGTTGCATAGTTCTAAGTCTGATGAAAGCTTTTATTAACCTGTACATTACCAGGAAAAGCACTCTGTATTAGATTTGTCACAATCATACTGCAAGCAAGCAAGTTCCCCTGAGAGTGGGAGATGCTATGGAGTGAGCTTTTAACCATTTAAATGTGGGAGGGGGTGAGCTTCAATTAGGTAGGAGGTTGCCACCCTCCAATCAGCTAAGACCAGCTGAACAAGAATTGTAAAACATACAGGACACCTACATGCTCATATTGAACCCCCAAAATAACCACAACATATATATAAGCATATAAGTGTCACAGAGGAGTGCTACTGAGCATGGCAATATATATTTCAAACAAGAGACAGAACATGAAACACAGACAGAGCTCAGTGCACATCCAGTGAAACTTATACACGGTACAGTGCCTAAATATATATGTATAGATATCTATTAAATAAAATGGTCTTTTAAATTTATTAATCAGGAGTATTCCCGTCAACTGTATACAAGAAGCTATTAAACAAAAAGTTGACCAGATTCCACGTGAATCTACAGTATATTAAAAGAAAAGATGAAGACGATGGATAACAAGCAAATTATTTCTGTCAATTCTTATTCACTTAATCTAATAAATTGAGAAAAATTATCTTAAACCACTGGCATAGTCTTCAAAAAGATTGTATTTTTGGACATATATTTAGGAGCCACCTCTTTTTTTTTTTCAAAATGGCTAAAAATACAGAAGATCAACTAATAAAAGTAGATTTAACGGCTATGAAAATATAACTTTTTTTTTTACAAAACCGAAGCATACTTTCCCTGCCTTAATTCCAGTCAATGCAACAATATCATCAAAGGGAACAGTTTCAATCATCTGAACACATGTAAACCAATAGCCATTAAATATGTTTTCTCTTGCGATACTACGTGTGGAGTTTATACATTAAAATGCCCATGTGGCCAGTTGTACTGTATGTTGGACAAACTATTAGAGCAATCAAACATTGCGTATATGAACATAAAAGATATACGCATCCTCCGTAGAGATGGGCAAATCCACCAAAATCCGTTCCCTGAATTTTCTCTGTTGTTACCCCCAAAATCTGATTTGCAGTGTAAAATCCGCAAACGGATTTGGGCGGTTTCAATCCGCGCTTATTCACCGAACACCGCCATTGGACACAACACGTGGACGGATTTGTAGAATCTGTGCTACGGATTGCTGAATCCGCGTCTTCGATTCTACAAATCCGTCCCCGGGTTGCGGAATCCGTGCAGTGTACTGGTAATGATAATAAAAAATCTGCAAAACGTGAAAAGCCCTTTTTGAGATTGAAATCTACGGACCAAAGGAACCGGCCGATCCCGGCCGATTCCCTGTGGATGGAAATTCGCCCCAAAAATTTGCCCATCTCTAATTCGCCCTTTTTTTTAAAATAGGCACAATATTTCACAACTAAGATTCTACAAAGGGAAGTGTTTTGGATCCACAAATTGTGTACCATATTGCCTCAGGGCATAAGTGAACAATACCATTTATTATGTTTTGATTACTAATAGATATTTGGGGGACACTATTGGACTGTCTACAAATAGTAAGTATAATCCCCTTCTAATATGGAAGTCTAATATATACCACCTTGTGTTGCACTATAAGATCTATCAACAAAAGATCTTTGCATACAGTATATAAAAAAAAGGCTGAGGAATGGCCAACGGGACACTAAAAATGGTTATTTATTAGATGTGTACAGTCGTGCCCTGTCTTCCAGAGTATTATGATCCCCTCGATGGAAGTAGAGTTATGTACCTTCTAGTAGTGAGGCCTATAGGGTCTCCCTCCCCTTCACTACTTTAAATCTTTAAATAGATATGACTACAGTTACTGTATAATTATAAGCCCTATACAGTTTCCTCTCTATCGACATAAGTCTCTTAATAGGAAGAAAATATATAACTTTATCATTTATTATAATTGCTGTAACTGATAATGTGTTCTCTGATACCCTTTATATGGATATAATTAGATACAATGTTATATTTATAACTAGTGTGTATGTAATCAATACATTTAGATCTCTTTCTTTTGTTAATGATATTCAGTTTTATTAAAAAAAATATGGGACACTAATTTATGAATATCAATATTTTTATTTTTATATTGTTTTATTTGTTTATATATTTTGATGTTATTGTTATTAATGTTATTCATATTGTGTTTCACATATAAATTAAGTGTTGCATATGGCCTTCTGCTATACCAAATAGTATAAATGGGACATTGTTATATACTCTCTTTCAATAAGGAGACTTTATTGCACCAACATTTTAGAGATACCAGTCTAGTATATTCATAAAACAAAAGTTATTAATGAAGCTTTCTATTGAATATCTAATGTTCACATTTGAGATAAACTCACTTGATTAAAATGTAAAGTGACATATTGTATGGATATGAAAAAATGTGGACTAAGATTATATCCTTTTATTACTTTATATACCATACATATACATATACCATACTTAAACTATTATTCTAAAATAAGAGTATATTATTTGTATACAATGGTTTAATAAAAACACATTTATTATGTCACAATATCACTGATTCTAGTTTTATATATAAAATATTACACAACGAATTAGCTCAAACTGTTTTTATTAGAGATATACTATCGTATTGTATTAACAAATTATACACTGATAATTATTGAGTAATATGATATAACACATACTGTATAGACACTGATAGTTAGGAGGTGTTCTGCTTTTTTTAAATGATTATATTGTACAGATAGCCACTTAAAATGAGTATAGCAAATATGGGAGTTTTGGTCATCCTAGCTGTTTCTAAAGTGTGTCATTTGGTCTGTGATGTCATCTCTGAACATTTGCGCATAATTGAAATACCTGATTGTCTGATATTCATAGAGTGTATAAAGGGCTTGTGTTGACTTGTATCTGATTAAGGGAAATATCCCCAAAACATTGTGCACCTTCATATCTGCAAAATAACTAAATCTAGTTAAACATTTTTATTTAAGTACGGGATCCATATTGAGTGCATTGCAACCACATAACATGATATAATAGCACCCAGTTGTATATATAACATATCTAACCATTATTAAACACACATAATGCTTAAGTTTGCTAAAAACTTTGTCAACTATTCCTTATTAAATATTCATGATTGAAGATAAATGGCTCAAAGCTCAAAAATATATTGGAACAAAAATACATAAATCATTTACAAGCCTTGAAATCCGCAATATGCATTTTCCTTTGAGTTATATTGATTATTTATTCCAAAGATCTTGCTTTAGTGCTGAGACCATTGGCAGTGTATAATGTTAAACTTCACTGACTAAATTGCAAAGAAAAAAATTCAAAATGTTCTATTATTACTATTCTTCTTCTTCTTCTTCAGTTCTTTAGACACATCTTGCTAAATATTAGTATCATAAAACATTATTTAATTGCATCACTGAATGATTAAAATACATCTAAAAGTTGTTTTGACTTCCTACTGTACATACCTTTAGGATATTCAAAGATTTTGTTGACCACTCTCTTCTCACTCTTATAATCCCTGACACTGCCCTCCCCAGGATTTCCTCATACATTGCCCTCCCCAGGATTTCCTCATACAGTACATTGCCCACTGCCCTCCCAGGTCTCTCCACATTCTTTCAATGCTTCTTATGTTCTCATCAACCTCTATGGAACTTTCTGTAGGTTTACCGCAAGGGCTATTTTTAAGTTCTCTTAATCTTCTCTCTATATTCACTCTCACTGAGTGACTTCACTGACCTATTATCTCTGTGCTGATGACACACAACTATATTTATCTACACCTTACCTTACACCTGAAGTCCAGTAAAAAATTGCAACGTGCCTGTCAGCAATCTCAGCCTCGATGGTCCTTCATCGCCTCAGGCTTAATGTGGAGAACCCAGAATTTCTCATGTTCCCTCCCAAACTAGGTCCCATAGTTTCCTTCTCCATTACAGTCAATAACATTACTATCCACCCAGTCCCGCATGCAGGCTGCCAAGGGGTTACATGTGTCTCCTTTCCTTCGCCCCACATATAAACGCTTTTTCTAAATCTTGCCACTTTTCCCTTCACAACATTCCTAAGATTGCCCTTTCCTATGTTCCACTACCACTAAAACACTAATGCATGCCCTTGTGCTCTCCCGTATTGATTACTGCAACATTATTTTATCTGGCCTCCCTGCCTCACTTCTCTCTACTTCACAATCCATTCCAAATGCTGCTGCCCAAATCATCTCCTGCTCTTCTAGACCCGTATCTAGTTCCGACCTCCTGAACTCTCTCTGCTGGCTTTCTACTAATTTCATAATGACTACAAAATTCAGCTCCTTTCTTTAAAGACGTTACACCCCTTTGCATCTCAATATATCTCAACCCTGATCTCTCATTACACCCCTACTTATCTCTTACGCTCAACTCACGTTTGTCTCATCTTTGTACCTTTTACCTCTACAGCCCTTTCCCATCTTAAACTTTTTTCACTAATCTCTTCCTACCTACAGTATGAAACGTTCTTCCACTCAATTTTTGTCAAGCACTTTCTCTTTTTTTTCCATTGAAAGCCCAACATAAAATCCACCTCTTAAAAGAAGCATCTGATTAAGTATTCTACGCCTCTGCTACAAGCTCCAGATGTGTTTAACTTTCTTTGACTGCACTTCTAATAATGCATTTGTGTGTCTGTAAGCCTCCTAACATATCACTTAGATTGTAAGCTCTTTGTGACAGGACCTCCTTTTGCCTCATGTTGTAATCTACATGTTGCACTTTTTCCAATTGTTTGTAATGTATTTATCTCCTATTGAAATGTTGGAAAGCACTGCGTACATGGTTGGTGCTATATAAATAAAATGATACATGCATTCAAACCCTAGAGTTAATTCTGCAAATCTGTTTCCTCATCTAAACAGACAAATAACATTACAATAACTAGCCAAAAAAAGCTCATATTATTATTTCTTATTGCCTTTTCTGTAGAGATGTGCGATTGTTTTTTTTTTTTGCGAACTTGGATCCGCCTCGAATCCGGCAGTTTCTTTGTTTCACGGATTTCTGCGGATCCTTCTCCAAAAGTGAAATCCGTAATTGCTGAATTCAGAGACAATAAAAAATTCATTCCCGGACAGATTTGTGACAATCTGCCATCTGCAGATTGTTAAATGTAGAGAGACAGAGAATTATAATTCTATTAGCAGTCACCAGTTGTGTGTGTGTGTGTGTATATAAATCAAAAAATATATAGATGATACCGTTCTGTGGCTAACAGTATCATCTATTTATTTTTTTATTTTTGAAGCTCGGCTAACACGGTACTGATACCTCTACATGTATATATATATACCCTCAAGAGTCCCTCCAAATAAATTAGGGTGACATGTCTGTGCTGAAAAAGGAGCTTACCTGAGAGATATGCAAAGTATATTTAAATAAGTCCCATCCCACACTTCCTAAAATGATTTCCATATCAAAGGCACCAACCCAATGACTGGAATAGTGTCAGACCCAACAGGACAAGAACCCTCAACCACTACTTTTCTAAGCCATAGCTCTAGCAGTGTGAGCATAACTAGCTGATGGGTAGTATTCCTGTTCCATCCTACTTTTGAGCTGCTCACTGCTCAAACATGTAGCTGTTACTGTATCCCACAGATATCTCAGGTGTGCACAACAAGGAACACTAAACTGTCAACCAGGAAATATTTTGACCAAGTTCAATTTGCTTTATTTTGTATACTAACCTCTTGTGTGGAACTGTATCAGAATCCTCTGCAAAGGGATTTAATGTCATTAAAGGGATTTAATGCCTCCAGTATAATGTATATAAATGAGATTGCACAGATCTGGTCTAATAAGATGAAAATTTATAACATCCAGATAGTGTCAAGATTATTCGTCTACAAATAATAATAGTGCTTGCTTGTCAAACCGCAGTTATATCTGTGTAATCCCTAGAGCAGGAGAGGTGGAACCCATTTTCTTCTAACCCAGTAGAGTGAGGTTGCCCATGTTCTGTTCATCTTTTATTTAATGTCACCTGGCCTCAGTAACTCATAGCCCGTGTGTACCTTTTAACAATCCACAGATGACGGATTAAGAATCCGTTTGGATTTCAGTCAATGGCGAATTCATATGAATCTGCCCAGAACATCAAGCATACAATCTGTGTGCGGAACGGATTTCGGCAAAATTATTAGTGGAATTTTGGGAACCGTTTTTTGCCAGTTTCTCTCATCTTTATTCTACTCTCCTCTCCTCCTGCAGCATTACAGCATCATGTGATGTTGTGTTGTCATGGCAACCCATCATGTGACATCACATTGTTATTGCATCGTGGTGCCATTTGACATTGGGTTGTCATGACAATGCAATGCTGCAGGAGAAGTGCCGCTCCGGAGAAGGTAAGACACCCCCCTCTAAACACACACACCTTGGGGTGAGATGCGGTCCTGCCAGTCCATGGAGTCCCCATCTCCCATCTCCAGTCAGGCAGAAGATTGATCCCAGTGTTGACAGGAAGAGGGAGAGGAGGGAGCACAGGGCCCCCGAAGGCATGGGCCCAAGGCAACGGTCTTGCTTGCCTTGCCCTAAGGCTTGGCCTTGAAGTATTGAGGAGATATACTGAGGAGGCCTATGGATGACTTACTGTACATGAATTCGGTACTGTCATGCCTATTCTTGAAAATGTTAATTGCTAGTATCCCTCCATCCTGTGCCCTATTTTTAATTTTACCAGAGCTCAATTGTGGCCACATGGTGTGGTCTTAGTGCAGATGGGGGTGGCAGGTGCTTCCAAGCTTGCTTTTATTTAAGCTCCCTCACCAATTTCTATTATGCTGTACAGTGACATTCTGCCTGAAAACTATGCAATATATATACTGTTGCAGCCTACACTGTTATTTCTCATTTGAGTGATCAGGTCAGTCCTGGGTCTTTAATCACAAACATTTGCTGTATAATCAGTGTGTAAGAATATTATCACATCATTCCTTCCCTGTATATGATTTGAATATTGATATAGTAAAAAAATAATACTTGCAAAGAAGATCAAGACTTAAAATAAGTCTACGTACCATAATTTCTGTATAAAGATACTTCCACATTGACTGTTCACTGAAAACAATTATGAGCTTCTGTAGTTCTGCTGTAGTACTGCTTTGCTATTGTAAAAGTATTTTAGCATTGAGTACAAGAGCGACTGCAGTCCTTATGTATGCATCATGTCCTGCCACAGATGATTAAATAGGTTGTGTGGAGACAATGTGTGCCGTCACAGGCAATTGCATAGTGTGTGAGGAGGGGATATTGTAAAACTAGCGTTGTGTGACTAGCTAGAATAAAGTGTTTTTACAACAGGACTCATATCTGAAGCTTTCATGTTAAAGGTGCCTCTCAGTTTAGCTCTAAATACTCTAGATTTTTTTGTGGACAAGATGCCTTTTATTTCCTATTTTTATAAAAAGGATTACTTGCCATTGTATCTACCCCTCATTTCACCTGTGAACATACATATGGTTATATCAGCAACAATTTTAGTTTACAGTTGGTTTTGCTACAGGATATTTTTTTATAGGGAGAGACACAGTATGGGCTTCTTCATAAAAGTGTATAATCATTTCTGCTTATACAGTATCATTCATGTCCCCATTGCTCCACTGTATTTACTGTGATGAGATATGGAGCGATTTCTTCATTGGCATACAAAATGTGCATATTGTATGGAATTGCACAACTAAACCAAATCGCGGCACACAAATTCATTTTCTCACAGTTTGGACATGCTCTTGCCCAGGGGTGTGCAAACGTTTTGCCTTGCGCCCCCCTGCTGGCACTCCCTCCCCCCTGCTCGCGCTCCCCTTACTTGGTCTAAAGCATCAAATGACACCGCGGGGTCATGTGACCCCACAGTGTCATTTGATGCCGCTTTGTCATGGCAACGCGTCAACGAAGCCGACTGAATCACGGTAAGTGAAGTTGCAGATCCCTCACGCGGTCCCTCTGCAATTAATGTAAATGCCTTGGGGACGAGCGCGTGGCCTCTGCAAACGCCACGCCTCCCCAAAAAAATCTCGCACCCCCCACTTTGCGCACCCCTGCTCTAGCCATTAAATTAATTTGGTGAGATATTCTTCCATGCGATTTTGCCTATTATCGCTCACAAAGCCCCTTAGTGCAGCAAAACGTGAAATCTTATGTTGATTGAAAATGAAAGGTGGTCATTATGTTAGTCACACAATCATAATTTTTACAGAGTTATAACAGGAGCACCAAACAATTGCCAGCTTAGGTAGGAATGTAGAATTATACATTGTCACATGCTTTACATATAAAAACAAGAAAGAAAACAGCAAAGATGGGGAATGTAGTATTGCTGCTATAAATCATGCATAATCGTGCATGTATAAGCAAGCAACTACAGCCTAAAAAGCAGCCTTTGGCCAAAATGTGTTGTTTGGGATGAGTGAGGTATGTTACTAATGTTCATAGATGCAAAGAAGCATCTAACATCTTGCTCTGTTCATCATTAAATATACTGTAACAGCATGGCAAGAGTAGGTGGAGTAGAATATACTATAAGACAAGTTTTGGAACAAGAGAGTGCAGAGAAGAGCCACCAAATTAATAAAGGGGATGGATAATCTGATTAATGAGTAGAGGCTAACTAATTTAGATTTGTTTACATAAGAGAGTGGCATTTGAGAGAGGATATAATAACTTTATACAAATATATTCGGGGACAAACCAAGGAGCTTTGAAAAGCTCTATTCATCCCAAGGGCAATAAAAACAACACAGAGTCATACCTTCAGGGTGGCGGAGGATATTTCACCAGCAACAAAGGAAAGGGGTCTTTACAGTAAAGACGGCTAAAATGTGGAATTCATTAACCATGGAAACTGTGATGGCAGATACAATAGATATCTTCAAAAAAGGTTGGACATCTTTTTAGAAAGTGATCTGATTACCAATATTTGGAGTCAGGAAGGAATTTATTTTTCCCTTTTGGAGATATCATTAGATTATATTTGACTGGGTTTTTTGTTTGCCTTCCACTGGATCAATATACTGTAAGTACAAATATAGGATGAAGTATCTGTCTAAACTTGGTGAACATCTGTCTTTTTTTTAAACCTCATTTACTATGTAACTATGTAACTATATGGATTATGCCATTAAAAAGCTCTTCGAGAAGGTGAAACAAGCAACTGATACATACAGCAACAGATTCTGTTTGTAAGATGTATCTTTTGCTTTCTGATAATCATGTGTAATCACTGGAATGTTAATGAGCCAAGAGGACAAAGGACGTTGAATTCACAACTGCTTTCAATCTGAACCCCTTCTGTGTACATCTGTGTTGTCCCAAAGGCAGACAGTCTTTGGCACAGCTGAACGGCAGCCAAAGGGTGTGAGCCGTTTGCTAATGTTTGGTGATGATAAAGCTTCTCTATTTCAATCGGAAACTCACCAGCCCTTTAATCCCTTGTACCCACTTTTCAAACTCTATCTGTCCATGGAATGTCTGTGAATTGACTGTATAACTGTTCATTTAATGTAACCATGTATTGTTATACTGTAGCTCTGTGCCCAGGACATACTTGAAAACGAGAGGTAACTCTCACTGTATTACTTCCTGGTAAAACATTTTTTATAAATAAATGTGTGATAGCAATCTGCCTATCATGCTGCCATATCCCATGGAAGACTATACGATGTTTTATATGTGTTTTTAGAATGTGAGTTTTTGGTAGGTTTTTATTTTACACAACTAGCTTTGCCCAATACAGTACAATAAACAATGTACAGGCTCCATTTAAATGTATCATGTAACTGGACCTCTTCACTTCAGTATTGGGAGCCCAGTAACACTATGTAATGCATTCAGAGCTAGAGATTGGTAGCGCAAATTTACATTAAAGCATCTATTAGAATAATGTCTGCTCTGTACTTTGATCTAAATTGATGCACACATGTTATATATAAGACCTCTTGGAAATGGATCTTGATGACACTAAATGGGTTCCATTAGGATAATACATCACAGAAAAAATACACTTCCAAGTTTTATATTTCGCACTACTGTATATGATAACATTGTGTAAATTAACTATTTACTACAGTATATAAATATTCCTGTAATTTCTAATAAAATCACTGCTTAACAATACATATTCTGAGTGAGTTTCTAACTTTTATATCTAAATACAATTGGTTCATTTTTCATAGATCAAATAAAGCAAGATTAAAAATATGTTTAAAGTTACTGTAGTCCAATAAAAAATATGTCACCTGCAAGTGAGTTGCCATATTTTTGATAATAAACATGTAATGTGTTTGCAAAATGAAGCATTACATTATATATGGCTCTTATGATTTCACCACTGAGCTTATGGATATTTCAAATCATATTGTAAAGTAATGTGTAATGTTGCTGCTCCCCCCCTATGAATGTATTTATGTAATGTTTTTTTATAATCTGTTATGTCTGTTATAATATTATAAAACATTTGTCTTGTTTAATTAAGCTTTTATATACGAGTTATTTAGTGCAATTTACCTACTGTTATTTATTCAGGCATTCGCTACATACAGCAAATACAGTATGTTAAATCGGCATGATCCAATGAAAATGAAGGAATAAACCTGTGGAAGAGTAGTTTCCAGCCTAGTAACCTCTTAAGCTGGGGCCATGGTGTCTTCTCCCGTGCAGAGGCGCGCGGAGGCTGTGGGAAAGCAGGTGCTTTCCCTGGCCATGCTATATGCGCCGTGGTGGGGCGTTCCTGGGGGCATTCCTAGTGACGCCATGGAGCTGGTTCACCCTCATTGGGCGAACCACTCATGTGACCTGTCTGTCGCACTGAGAAATCCGTTTTACTGATTTCTCACGCAACGCGGGCCCCCTTCTGTTTCCCAGGATGCGTCTGCACGCGGCATGGATGCGAACACTGCCTTAAGGCAGTCTGTTCCGCGCGGTCTGCGGCACCATGTCTGAGGCCTTACTCTTCTTGGTTCTTTATTTATTTTTATGGGATGGGGGAACTGGGATGCTTGATTTTATTTGATTTAGGACTTGGTCACTTTGAGTGGATACGTTTAAAAAATGTTGTTACTTTTGCATTGTGTTCTACAATTTGATTTCTATTTTTAGAACCGTTTAAGTTGGTTAGATGTACAGTATAGATGAGAGACGTTCTCTTGTTTCAACCACAGCATATCATTCAGTTGCATCAAAAAAATAATATTCTTTTATTTTTTTTCTTGTTACAGATTCAGTATAGCTTCACTGAAAACAAGATCATGATTACAGCATTGCATCCCCTGGCATAGTAGGGCAACATCTCGTTCGACTCGAGGTTCTTCATCCGGAACATTGTCCTACTACAGTATGTCAGGAGATGCCATGTTGTAATCATGATCTTTTTTCTACTGATGTTACAGTATGTTCAATCTTTACAATCTGACACAATAAAGAAGACTACCGTTTGATTTGCAGCTGTACAGTATAGTGTGCTGACATTCATTATGATTCAACATGGTCTTCATCATTGTTGAGGGCATGACAATCCTTTCCCAAGCATGTTCTATACGTTTGTGAATGATGTCCACATTGACTGTATCTAATTTGCTGCCCATTAGTATTCCAGGCTTCATGCACAACTATGTAATGTTTAACCAACCGAACACAATAGATTTTCCTAAACTGCTGCAATCACTTAGATTGTAAGCTCTTAAATTGTTATTTACTAGCTGCTCGTTACCATAGTTTGTACTTCATTCCCTTGTATTGTCATTTTGTAATGCACTGTGTACACCGATGGCAATATATAAATACAATTATACGTGCACTAACTCAAACATTTTAGTCATATACAAGAAATGCAAGTAAATGTAACTTCACATTTATTTCACCAACTGAGTGGACACTGTAAATATGCCATACAAAACATGTTTATTGGAACATCCATTAAGAATAAAAAAAATATCTTCAATATTCACTATTCGGAAAAGAGTAAGTATTGTGTCCATTCTTGCAGAGCAATTCCAGGTAATAATTGCTAACTGCATCTTTGTACGTTTTATACAAATCAGTGCATAATAGAAGTAAACATGCTTAAATTGTTTAGCTCAATTGTTCCATACAATAGAAAGATTGCATTGAATAATCAACTGGAATACTGGAGGAGGATGTGCCCTGTATAATATGTGTACTCTCTTACTGATGCACTTGTAAACATATTCCTCAGGACTTTCTCCTCTGACTTACATACTCTAAATGGATATCCATTACTTTCTCCTTTAGTCCTAAACTGACCGTTTCCCAACACTTTACATCTTTATTCTCTTCAATTTTACTTCATCTCTTTTTCAAACATTACCTCCACCCTGTAAGTTTTTACTGATATGAAGTACGGTAAGTCTCCCACACATGCGGGCGGAACTGTAAAAATCCGTTCCCTGGAATTTACCGGGCTTTCTCTGTAAATCCGTTCCGCTGTGTGAATTCCATAGACTGATTATTCCAGTTTTAATATGTGCAGATTAATCCAAAACCGCCATTGAATACAATCCGTCCAAATTTTTATGAAACCGTTTTTTCTCCGTTGCTGGATTGTTAAAAATCCACACATTTTTATTTATTTATAAAAATGTTTTACCAGGAAGTAATACTTTGAGAGTTACCCCTCATTTTCAAGTATGTCCTGGGCACAGAGTTATAAAAATACATGGTTACATTAAAAGAACAGTGTTATACAGTCAATTCACTGACATTTCATGGACAGATAGAGTTGGAAAATTCAGTCAAATTGAAATAGAGCCGATTTAACATCACCAAACGGCAGCAAAAGGCTCACATCCTTTGACTTCCCTTAGCCTGCGCCAAAGGCTGTCTGCCTTTGGGGCAACACAGATGTACACTGGGGTGGTTGAAATTCAATGCAGCTGTGAATACAAAGTTCTTTGTGTCTTCTTGGCTCATTAACATTCCTTTGGGTGGAGTTGACGTTCCACAAAGTACAAGCAAATGTTAACCCTAAGCACGCTGGTCCTGTGCAGAGGGGAGCAACTCTTGGGGAGCCCCATTAGGCTGCCCCCCTTTGGGGCAACACAGATGTATACATGGATGTGTACATGGAAAAATCCAATGAAAGGGAGAGAGATAGCTCTCCCGTGGATTTAATGTGATTGCAGATTTTTAACAATTGGACCATGGATTATTAATCTGTCATGGATCACCCTTTTCGAGACTGATCCGTGGAAATCAGCAGAGCAATGGAACCGACTGATACGATGCTTATCCAAATATGAAACATTTTTTTGACCATCTCTACTAGTAAACACTATTTAAGGACCTAGTTTTCTAAGTGCTATGCGATGACACCTTCCACCACTGATAGGTGGGGAGAGCCAGGACAGCTGTCTTTTGCTTGGCAAAGGTTAGAAGGCCGGCCTCCTTTCTTCGCCTGTTTTGCCATCATCACACTGAATGCACTATGATCGACATCTGCTCTACTAGTGAGTGGTCTCCCCCCCACCCGCCTTACAGCTGAGGGCTTCTCCCCCTGTCCTCACTGAAAACTGACAACATCCGACTCCAATTCTGTTTACGTCTATACAGAGTGGACCAGAGTAATCATGGCGTTTGAGAAGACCAGTGGTGGTATAATTGAGTATTGATTCAAAGTTTCCTCATTACATCCCCACTTTTGTTTTACAGCATGATTGTAAAAGATGCAGGGAGAGCTGAAGGCCCTAAATGGGTCTGTCTCTAAAAATAAGTTTGCTTTTTCCCTGGGTGATGGTACTGTACCTTCCAATAGTACAGATTTCCACTGTTTCGCGGACAAACTCATAGTTCAATTTTCTTTTGAAAATAAATAGGTATTTATATAAATAGTGTCTCCCATTTTGTTTTTGATAATAAATAATGTAGAAACCTTTCTAAAATGATGTTAAAAAAGATTTGCATTATTGTTTCAGATTAAGGATTATTACCTTTAAAGGAACCATCATAAAAGTTCTTCATTGAGGATATTATAGTGTACATTTCTTTCTAAACCTCATACAGTAGATTTCTTCAAGTACACTGCAATTACTGAATAATAACTTTATTTCATACTGTATATAGCACTTTTCTCCCAATGGGAATCAAAGTGCATCACAATTACAGTATGGCATACGGTATACAGCATATAGGATATTTATAGACACAGTCCCTGCCCAGATGATTGTACAATCTGTTTTTTCGGTGCCTTAGGCACGGGGTGATAAAGTGACTTGCCCGTTAACTCAATGAGCCACTCCTTCAGCCACTGTACTTATGGTACAGTGCCACTAATTGTACTCCTGTAAGGTACTTAATTACTATATGCCATACA
The DNA here is from genome assembly GCF_040206685.1 of Ascaphus truei. Lineage (NCBI taxonomy): Eukaryota > Metazoa > Chordata > Amphibia > Anura > Ascaphidae > Ascaphus > Ascaphus truei. The sequence goes on from NC_134491.1 coordinate 34,065,488, forward strand.
CAAAAAAAGCGATTAAAATTACCTCCCTACGTACTTCTAGCAATTTCCTTATCCAAGAACACTACAGAAAATGTTTGTAATAGAAGCAGATGTGAGCTAGACCTGATGAAGGGTGGGCAAATCTTTCAGTTCGGTTCTCCGAACTTTTCCCATTTTTTGTTTTCACTTTTATTCCTATTGCAAAAGTTTTGCAAGAGTTCTATGCTTTTGGCAAAAAGTTGCAGAAAGGTAAATTTCTATGAAAGTCAGCGACTATCACCAAAATTATGCAACCCCCCCCATATTTAAATGGGCCATGTGAAACAGTGAGCATAACTTGCAGTAAGTGAAATTCTAGTGAATGCAAAGAAGGCAAGATTTTTTTCTTGCGCACGACATAATAAGTTGTCAATGTATAGGAAATATTTGTGAATGTCAACAACATTGCACCATTTTTGCAAGTAGTGAAAGACCACAATTTATAATTTTTGCTAATTTTTGGCCTAGAGCAGGGGTGCGCAAACTATGAGGATTATCTGGGGTGGGGGGGGCGTGTTGGATATAGAGGCCCCGTGCTCTTCCCCAAGGCATTTAAATTAAATGCAGGGGGAGGCGTGAAACCTCTGTAACTTTTCTTACCTGCTCTCAGCCAGCTCTTTGGCGATGCGTCACCATGACAACACAGCATCAAATGGCGCCAAAGCCACAGAGCGGATAAGGAGAGGGGGCGCGAGCAGGGGTGAGAGCAGACAGGGGTGTGAACAGAAAAGTTTGCGCACCCCTGGCCTAGAGCACGGGTGAGCAAACTTCCTGCGCTGTGCCCCCCTGCCTGCTCTCCCCATGTGTCGTGCCCCCCCCCTTTGGCATCAAATGATGCTTCGGGGTCATGTGACGTCACGTCAGAGGACCCACAGCGTAATTTGATGCCGCATCTCCTTGGCAACGGGCATCAAATGATGCCGCGGGGTCTTGTGATGGCGTTGTAATGGAGACGAGTGGACACAGAAGCCGGGTAAGTGAGCCGCACCCCTCCAAAAAAGTCTCACGACATCTGTTCTGGACCCAGGGTCATCTCTAGGGTATGAATGAACCCAGATAGCTTCAACTCAACCCTCTTTCCAAAGCACACCAAGTCCTGTATATTTTCTTCGCTTTATTTAGGAAAGCAGCAATAAAAACTGGCACTTGTGGATAAGATGTTTGTGTTGGAAAGGTGTATCTCTGTGGATGCTTTGTAGTTGAGGGCAAGTGAAAAGAATTGGCCTTGCCATAGGGGTGTAACAGAGATGCGTGCTGTACTCACGGTCTCCAAGGTGGAAGAGGAAGTGAGGGGGAATGTGGGTAAAGGGAATAGTCTTGGGACAGACTATCTGTGAACAAAACAGGGGGGAGGGCAGAATAGCCCATTCTGAGAAGGATCTCAGAGGCTGCAGTAGCAACTCACTGGCATAATGCAGAGACAGGGATTGCAACACTGTGTCTAACACACAGGCACTGTGTGTGTGTACAGAGCAAAATACATGCAGCTGGAAATGAGGAACTGACAAGCAGAAGCTGCAAAGGAAAGGAGGGGTGAAACAGAGATGTGATTCTTGTTCCATGACAACATCGCCAGGGAGGCGCGCCCCCCAGTTTCTGCACCGCTTGCCTAGAGAATAGAAAAACAGGACCAGGAGACTGTAATGATGGTAATAAAGTTAAGATGAACAATAAACTACCGGTATTAAAAATACAAACATGCTGTCCACTTTAGATGGCAGATACTCCCAAATTCTAATTGGTACTGAATGTACTTATCATTTGAACATTAAGTCCTGCAAAGGTGGGCACTTTCACCGGTACAGTATTTTGTTTCAACATAAGAAAAATGTGGTTTGGTTTTGTTGAAACTCTATTGGTTTTGGTTTTGCATTTATAATGATTCCAAAAAAAGCAGGATTTTTTTTTGTGCTAAATATTGAAGCTTAGCACTTTCTCTCAAAAATTACCTAAACTAGGAAATAGAAAGCTTCAGAATGTTCTGAATAGATCAACAAATAAAGTCATCGACACTTGAGTGATGCACAATATTTTCATGCAATATGGATTTTGGAAATATAGTTCCAAAGATTCATACTCTAATTTAAAAAAATAATCACTTATGGAACTTTGACGAAAGTTCTAGATTATTTTATTATCCAAAAAGTAGTCTTAATATAATTTTTTTTGTACAGTGATATAGATGTAGCAGACAGTAGCACAAAAAATAACAGTGTTAAGGAGAACACCACATGCATTATTAACAGGTACAGCATCTGCTACCTCTGTATATAAGTATGGTGCACAGCAAATAAAAATACCACTTGTGAGCACATTCATGTCTTAAACACGTCTGCAACCCTGTCTTACCCCATTATCTCTTAGCATTCAGCTTCCACTGCAGCAAGGTATTCTGGGTAATGACATGAGAGCTCTCACACTGCGTTACTTTTTGCTTCTTGCCTATTTTAACATGGACTCCTATAAACTTATGCCTGCCATATTAAACCGCCGTTTCAGCACAATTTACGGTAAACAAGCGCATAGGCAGTAAACCTACTCACAGACAGCTATTTTGACATTTTAGGTCTTATCAGTGTGAGGTTGGTTAATTGCTTTACAGTGTAAACCTGGGAGTATCTACAGCCAGGCACCTCCATGGGCACCTTTCAGCAGGCAGCTCGGCAGACCCCCTCTCTACAAGTTTCTAACAGGACCCCTCAATCTTCCAGGGTGGCCAGCAGACAGCAGGCACATAGATCCAATTTCCCTGACCCCTCTCACTCCTCTCTCTTACCATCTCTCTCTCACTCCTCTCTCTTCCCCCTGTCTCTTTCTCCTTCCCCCGTCTCTTTCTCCTTCACACTCTCTCTCTGTCTCTCCTTCACACCCTCTCTATCCTTCACCCCCTCTCTCCTTCCCCCTCTATCTCTCCTTCTCCCTCTCTCTTTTCTTCTCCCTCTCTCTCTCCTCCCCCTCTGTCTCTCCTCCCCCTCTCTCTCCACCCTCTCTCTCTCCTCCCCCTTCTCTCTCCTTCCCCCCTCTCTCTCCTTCCCCCCCTCTCTCCTTCCCCCCTCTCTCCTTCCCCCTCTCTCTCTCCTTCCCCCCTCTCTCTCCCCTTCCCCCCTCTCTCCTTCCCCCTCTCTCTCCTTCCCCATCTCTCCCCCTCTCTCCTTCTCCCTCTCTCTCCTTCCCCCCTTCTCTCTCTCCTTCCACCCTTTTCTCCCTCTCCTTCCCCCTTTCTCTCTCTCCTTCCCCCTTTCTCTCTCTCCTTCCCCCTTTCTCTCTTTCCCCCTTTCTATCTCTCCTTCGCCCTTTCTCTCTTTCCCCCCTTTCTATATCTCCTTCCCCCCTCTCTCTCCCTCCTTTCCCCTTCTTTCTCTCCTTTCCCCCTCTTTCTCCTTCCCCCTCTCTTTCCTTTCCCCCTCTGTTTCTCCCCCTCTCTCTCCCCCCTCTCTCTCTCCACCCTCTCCTTCCCCATCTCACTCTCTCCTTCCCTCTTCTCTGTCTCTCCTTCCCCCCTTTCTCTCTCTCCTTCCCCCCTTTCTTTCTCCTTCCCCCTCTCTCTCCCCTCTCTCTCTCATCCCCCTCTCTCTCCCCCTTTCATTCCTTCCCCCGCCTCCCTCTATCCTTCCTCCACCTCTGTCTATCATTCCCCCTCTCTCCTCCCCTCTCCTTCCCCCTCTCTCTCTCTTCTTCCCCCTCTCTCTTGCCTTCCCCCTCTCTCTCTTTCTCTCCTTCCCCCCTCTCTCTCTCTCTCTCCTTCCCCCCTCTCTCTTTCTCTCCTTCCCCCTCTCTCTCTTTCTCTCCTTCCCCCCTCTCTCTCCTAACCCCCCTTTCTCTCTCTCCTTCCCCCCTCTCTCCTTCCCCCTTTCTCTCACTCTCGCTCCTTCCCCCTCTCTCTCCTTCCCCATCTCTCCCCCTCTCTCCTTCTCCCTCTCTCTCCTTCCCCCCTTCTCTCTCTCCTTCCACCCTTTTCTCCCTCTCCTTCCCCCTTTCTCTCTCTCCTTCCCCCTTTCTCTCTCTCCTTCCCTCTTTCTCTCTTTCCCCCTTTTTATCTCTCCTTCGCCCTTTCTCGATCTCTTTCCCCCCTTTCTATATCTCCTTCCCCCCTCTCTCTCCCTCCTTTCCCCTTCTTTCTCTCCTTTCCCCCTCCTCTCTCTCTATCCTTCCCACTTTCTCTCTCTTCTTCCCTCTTTCTCTCTTTTCTTCCCCCCTTTTGCTCTCTCCTTCCCCCTTTCTCTCTCTTTCCCACCTTTCTTTCTCTCTTCCCCCCTTGTCTCTCTCTCCTTCCACCTTTTTCTCCCTCTCCTTCCCCCCCCCTTTCTCTCTCTCCTTTCCCCTTTCTCTCTATTTCCCACCTTTCTCTCTCTCCTTCCCCCCTTTCTCTCTCCTTCCCCCTTTTCTCTCTTTCCTTCCCCCCTTTCACTCTCTCCTTCCCCCTCTCTCTCAGTCCTTCCCCTCTTCTCCTTCCTCCTCTCTCTCCTTCCCCCTCTCTCTCTTTCCGACCTTCGTCCCCCTTCTCCCCCTTCTCCTCTTCTTCTTCCCCTTTCCCCCCCTCTGTCTTTCTCCATATGACAACACACAATACGATGTGCAGTGTGGGGTTTAATGGGGGAGTGGGGGGTGAGATGTGGGGATTAATGGGCTGGGGGTGACATGTGGGGATTACAAGGGGAAAATGGGGGAATTAATCAGGGGGGAGACTGCTCCTTTAAAATGACCTGAGAATGAGAAAGAGAGAGAAAAAGAGAGAGAGAAAGAGAGTGAAATATGTGAACAGCCGGCACTCCAATTGTTGTGATATATGGTACTGTAGGTGCATGTCCCATAACAAATAAATAAGCATACGATACCGTTAGCACGGGAGTCAGCAGACAGCACTCAGGTTTGAATAGATGAAAATATATTGTAGAAAAATATGGCACACATCCCCAATGTTTCGGTCCCACAAACCTACCCTACCCTCTTATTTCTCTACAATATATTCTCAACTATTCAAACTTGAGTGCTGTCTGCTGATTCCCGTGCTAACGGTATCATATGTATGTACGTCTGTGTGTGTGTGTGTGTGTGTGTGTGTGTGTGTTTGTCGAACACTGTATATATATATATATATATATATATATATATATATATATATATAAAAGAAGAAAAAAAGCGCCAAATCCTAGTGCATTACTGTGCAAAAATCGATATATTTAATTCCCAAAAATCTCAATAAAAATGAACTCACAAACATAAAACAATTAAAAGCATTGTATGAGATATACTCATGCTCCTAGGACCAGGAAACGCTGCTCTGCTACTGCTCTGCTGCTGTAATCACTCCGTGACTCCACTGGATCAGAATGTTGCCTCCGTTGTTCACCGCCTGCAGGAACTGACGTATCAGGCACTCCGCGATGGTCAGGAAAGCAAATATGCAAATATAGCTGTATGCTCATCTGCATGTCTTAGGCAGGTCTGCAACCCCGCCTTTCCCCATTATCACCCAGCATACAGCACTTCCACTGCAGCAAGGGATTCTGGGAAATGACATGCAAATGTCATACAGCTATATTTGCATATTTGCTTTCCTGTGGAAGGTTTTTGTCACTTTTTTTACTCACCATAACTTAACTCAGTATTATGGTTTGGCCTATCCCATAAGCCTCTCTTGCATTCCCAGTAAAATCAACCCCACACTGATGAGACCCATCAAGGTCGAAACAGCTGTCTGTGGGTGGTTTTCTGTGTATGCACCTTAACCCTGGCTGTGCTCGAAGCTGTGACCATGCAGCAAGCTTAAGCCTATAGGGAACCATGTTAAAAATGGTTATTGAGGCAAAAAGTGACACTGTGTGCTCATTTGCATGTCATTTCCCAGAATCCCTTGCTGCAGTGGAAGTGCTGTATGCTGGGTGATAATGGGGAAAGGCGGGGTTGCAGACCTGCCTAAGACATGCAGATGAGCATACAGCTATATTTGCATATATATATATATATATATACATATATATATATATATGTATATATATACATATATATATATATATATATATATATATATATATATATATATGTATATATATATATATATATACAGTGTTCGACAAACCTATACATTTGCTCGCCCCGGGCGAGTGGATTTAACATCGTGGCGACCTCCTATTGGCCCAAGCAGCACATGTGTGGTACTAGGTGGCGAGTAGATTTTTTTGTTCGGCGAGTAGATTTTTTGGTGATTTGTCGACCACTGTATATATATATATATATATATATATATATATATATATATATATATATATATATATATATATATATATATATATATATATATATATATATATATATATACATATATATATAGTGTGTATTTGGGGGGGCTTGTGTATGTGTTTTTGAGGAGGGTAGTGTATGTTTGTAAAAAACTAAATAAAGGGATTTATTATTGTGAGATGCATTTTATTCCCCCACATATTTTGGTGTATGTTAATGCTTATACAGTATATACCTATTGGTGTGTACAGTACATGTATGTGTTTGTAGGGTGTAATATTCATGCATGTGTTGTGGCTCTTGGAATATTTTGGAGGAAGAATTTTTTGATAAAATGGCTCTTCTTCCTTGAGAGGTTGCAGACCGATGGCTTCGGATAACATAGAATTAGTTTAGGATAGCACTAAAAAAGGAGATTACACAGTATTGTGTTAGAAGGAAAGTAGAAAAGAAACAAAACATATGGAAATATCTGAGTCGTATTTTAATTTAAAAAAAGGCACAAATATGAGAAACATTTAGGACAATCTGTACTAAGCAGTTCTACTCAATAAGGCACCTTCCAGCAGAGCACGGCTTAGGAAATATGGTCCTTTACCGAGCATCCATATGAATGAGCTGTAAGATTTCCTTTGACTCAGAAGGTGTCTCATGGAACAAAACCACCAACGTATACAGTAATAAATATTCGCTTTATGGCTTGTTTGAGTGAATGGGAGCATTCGTTTCTTCCAGCACAGATGGTCTTACATGGTAGCACTTATTAGTAAATGTATAACCCTTCATCAGTTAGCAACTGTGGGAGACTATAACCAGTATGCTTTAGAGATATTTTACTTTGTTTTTTTGTATGAAAATGTAATTAAAACACACTGCCTTGTTAACTCAAAATTGTGTACAGAATTTGATATTACTAATTTGTATTACTGTTGTGAACTCATTTTGCTAGTTTTTAGCCTATCATGTCATGTTTTCATTTATTACCTAAAATGTAATTACACATGAACTGATGCTTAGAATAATATACCCTTGTCTTAAACCCATATATTGATTGGGGTATTACACATTTTGTTTAAACACAATAATTTACTGACGATTTTCTTCCTTAGGTAACAGCATAGCATGAAGATGCAAATAATCTATCAGAGCTTTGGACAAACTTATGTATTCAGATGACCATGTGAAAACGAAAGAGATGGTTTCCTAAGCAAGGTAACCATGCAAAATAATTTTATTTTTTCTTTATTTCACTTATTTTTATTCCGTAGGTAGCTCTGTAGAAAACTAAATTGAATCTGTTGATTTCTGAAGATATACAATTACTTGGTACTTGGTCTGAAATAGTTCTCGGATGTTGGATAATATACCCTTACTGGAAAATCTTCAGAAGTCATAATAGTAATAACTATTTTCCTAGTCAGTAGGCGTTGTGGGAGTGCAGTATCTTTAGTACAGATGATTTGTTTTGGTATAGATGAAATCTTAGGGTATCCCACTTCTCTCAGCTGTGTCTAGGTGTCCAGGGTGAGACACTTCCCATCTTCTGAATACAGCTGTTATAGTGAAACTCTGTGTGTGAAATATACCAGAGAATTGAGTGGTTGAGTTCAAGTCAATGAGAAAAAAAATCTCGGATGCTAGTGGAAAATATCCCCCTTCATTGTGATCGTCTCATAATACCAGATATAAGGAATACGATTATCTGAAATAGTTGAACAAAATTAAGATTACACTGAAATAATCAGTATACATTTACATGGGAAGAAATGTAACTACTACTGTATGTTTGTAATGACTATGATAGAATATCAGTTTTTGAAGTTAAGGAGTTACACACACAACGCTCATATACTTTAGTTTTCCAAGATACACTAAACTCTGATACCCTATATAACCTAATGTTATGTTAATCACAATACCAATCCACTAAAGCAATTAGCCTAACATAAACTCAGTGCTACTCCTTAAATAATGTCTTGTTATTTTGTTTCCGAGCGTCGCATATACACTAATGTAGAGCGAGAGAGACTGTGTCCTAATTTTGTACCTGAGATATAATATAATTGGAGTCATTACAATATACTTTGCATATCTCATTATCAAATCTCCCAGGTATTTAAAGGGAGGTTTCAGGGGATATATGTAGTACTTGGAGCTATATTAAAATTGGTTCTCTTACCATTCCCCCACCGTCCGTCCCCCCAGCCAAACCCATATTTCAGGGTTTGGACAGACCCAACGCCACCTTTAGGTACGATATGAATTAATGTACAGGAGGGCCCCGGGTATACGACGGGTTCCGTTCCAGGGGCCCGCCGTATAGTGAAAATCGCCGGAAAGCGGATCCGGCGATTTTCAGTGATTTTGCATGCGCAAATCGGCATTTTTGCCGTACTGCGCATGTGCGACCTATGGTCAGCGCGCGCAAACTACAGTATGCACGTGCAAACTATGGTCTGCACATGCGCGCCGGGCGCACCCACCCGTTCTGCGCATGCGCGACTGAGGATCCAAGATGGCGGTCCCCTTCTCGGTGCCGCCGTATCAGCGGATCGCCGAAAAGCGGGGCGCCAAGAAGCGGGGCCATTGTTTTGGCATATCATTAGCTTAGTGGATTTGTTACCCATTAAACTCAGGGAAAATAAAGTCCATTGCCTATTTAAATAACCTGATTATTTGCCCTAATTAAACAGAGATTAGTGCATCTGGCCAATTGTGCTTTCCTTCTTTTTGGGCATTTGGATAACTTAAGTGTGTCTCTAACCTATTTGTATTTTTCTCATCCTTGGCTCAAAACAGCCCTACCTTATGTAGGTGTTTATTTTCACCCTTCTGGAGAAGCTACCATGAAAATGTGTATGCAGTGAAACAGCATACAGATAGTTTACCAGGATTTTCCATCAAAAACCTGGGATTTAATGGTACTGCATTAGCAGCACAGTGCCTATAATCTCATGTTCCTGAAATGGTTTTATGTTTTCTAAGACTGCTTTTCTTTCCAAGGTTTACAAAAAAGCCTCTCTCGCCATGCCGTATGTAAGGGATTAGCAACTTTGCTATTTCTACCTCATTCGTTCTCTCCATTTGCCATCTGAGCGTTTAATCTAATCTTCTTTTATGTCTTATAAAAACAGTAAGTGCAGTGCATGGCAGTGCCAAGAGTAATGATAAATACCAGTGTGGTTGTGGGGAGAAGTCATTTTGTATTTATTTATTTATAAAAATGTTTTACCAGGAAGTAATGAATTGAGAGTTACCTCTCATTTTCAAGTACATCCTGGGCACACAGAGTTATAACAATACATAGTTACATTAAAATAGCAGAAGTTATACAGTCAATTCATAGACATTTCATGGACAGATGAGTTTCAGATTGAAATAGCGAAGCTGTGACATCACCAAACATAAGTGAATGGCAGCAAACGGCTCACACCTTTTGGCTGCCCTTCGGCTGCGCCAAAGGCTGTCCGCCTTTAGGGCGATGCAGATATACACTGAGGGGGTTCAGACTGAATGCAGCTGTGAATACAACGTTCTTTGTCTTTTTGGCTCATTAACATTCCAGTGGGTGGGGTTGCCATTCCACAAAGTAAAAGCAAATGTTAACCCTTAGCACGCTAGTCATTTGAAGAGGGGAGCAGCTCTTGGGGAGCCCCATAAGGCATCCACCTTTGGGGCGACGCAGATGTACTCTGAAGGGGTTCAGATTAAATGCAGCTGTGAATACAAAGTTCTTTAGTCCAGGCTATGGAAATGCTTCATTCAGAAGAGGTTTTTAGATATGGAGGCAATAAGGAGAGTAGAAGCATGGCATATACTAAGGGTAAGGGAATACCACAAGTAGTGAAAAGTGAGGGAAAGAGGTTTTAGGCAAGAGAGTAGCAGAAGTGAAAGAAGTGGAAAGGAGACACAAGCAGAGTGCAGGAAATTAAGAAGGGGTGCAGCACGAAATCAAAGCTTATTGGGCTGTAGTGTGTAGATAATAGGAGGTGAGAAGGAGAACTTTGTAGATAATAATGAACTGTCCATACAAAACTGAGTGGAAAGAATGAGGGCTTTGTCTACAGAAGAAAGTACGATGGCTTTGTGTGGGGAGGGTGAGGGAGGAAAAGGCTTTTGTAGGGTGGGGGAAGGTATGTGGTGTAAGTAAGAGAAGAGGGGAGTGAATGTGGTGTTTATGAGTAAGAAAGAAGGTAAGTGTGCTGTGGAAAAAGGGGGGATAAATGTGATGTGTGTTGAGTAAAAGTTTGAGTATGATGTGTGAGGGTGAATATGGAGTGTAAAGGTGTGGATCATCAGGAAGCGCAAACATATGAAAACAAAACACAAATACTGATGGTGCAGTATAGTAGTGATAATGGCGTGGGTAATATATTAGCAGGTCTATATGCAGAATACTCACAAACGTGAGGTGATAATGGACACGTAAAGGTGTCTTTGGGTGGTGTGCTGCAAACAATGCAATCAGAATGGCAATCTGTCACCAACCAGATGGATAACTCCAATGGACCTTAGTAAAAGATAAATCCGGACATAGTGCAGACTGTACAGGATAATTTATAAGGGTAGATAAAATCCAATACACTCACATGGTCAAAGGTTTAAAAAAGCATTCAGATCTCACGCAGTGGATCTCTGCAACCGGTTGAGTGGTGTCTCTGCTATCCCTCTGTGCTGGCGTGCGTGTCACGGATGCGTCTCACCGAAGACCGGAAGTGACGACATCCGCTTCCAGAGGTTCCGGTTGATGCAACAACGTCACTCTACGCGTTTCACCTTCTCGGTTTCTTCAGGTGAAGGTGAAACGCGTAGAGTGACGTCGTTGCATCAACCGGAACCTCTGGAAGCGGATGTCGTCACTTCCGGTCTTCGTGAAACGCATCCTTGACACGCACGCCAGCACAGAGGGATAGCAGAGACACCACTCAACCGGTTGCAGAGATCCACTGCGTGAGATCTGAATGCATTTTTAAACCTTTGACCATGTGAGTGTATTGGATTTTATCTACCCTGATAAATTATCCTGTACAGTCTGCACTATGTCCGGATTTATCTTTCACTAAGGTCCACTGGAGTGATCCATCTGGTTGGTGACAGATTGGCATTCTGATTGCATTGTTTGCAGCACACCACCCAAAGACACCTTTACGTGTCCATTATCACCTGACGTTTGTGAGTATTCTGCATATAGACCTGCTAATATATTACCCACGCCATTATCACTACTATACTGCACCATCAGTATTTGTGTTTTGTTTTCACATGTTTGCGCTTCCTGATGATCCACACCTTTACACTTGCCACGAGGACTGAGAGAGCAGTCCTACACCGGGTTACAGCAGCATTCGTTACATGTGTTTGTATGAGTATCACTAATATTTTTTATTAAGTTGATTTTACACCTCACTGTTGTATTTACTCACTTCACCTTAGTATACAGAGCGCCACGTTTGATAAGGTTTTCTTTTATACACATGAATATGGGGTGTGCAAGAACAGGGTGGGTGTGCGTGTGACAAGGAGGGGGAGTGTGTATATACATGTAAGCAGAGAGGAGATGAGTGAGGTCCGAAGAGCGGTGGTGCCCAGGGATTTTTAAAAACCCTTCATGAGTGCCTTCAAAAAAGATTGAGAACCATTGAATTATGTTCTTTCTTAAGAAATATATACATATATAATATATACATACATAATAAATATATACAATCTAAAATGGAAACAACATACCATTAATTCTCTGGTTTTGCGACCACCATGGTAAGATGCCCAGGGATGGCCACTGCACTCGAGACAGTTATCTTCGCTATATCTTAGTTAAGAGATCTTCTATACTGAGAAATTAGTCATATACATTAATACATTTAAATGAGCAGTTGTTTAAAATATGATTCCAAGCTCCTGTAAATACTATCGGACCTACTCTAGTAGCTCCAAAGTTGTCCATGACAAACCTTAATGGTTCGGCATGTTCAGAAGTAGTGGAACGAAATGTGTGAAAACATGGTATTCTCTATTGCAAACCGTTTCTTCTAAATCGTGTCTAAAAAAAGTGACAAATGTTTTAACAGCCAATCCGCCTCAATTGTACTTGCATTAGAAGCGGAATGGACCTAGGTGGTGCTACAGATGAAGCCACAGTATTTGATCACTTGCCTTGGAAAATCTGGGGCAATCTCCCAATAAACTGCAACATTTCTGTGAGATTTCTGCAGCCAGATAATGGCCCATCGGATTAACACAGCGGGGGGTCCCTGCAGTCCCATTCAAACTGAGTTTTTACCCAGGCAAGTGATCGGATACTGGTGGCTGCATCTGTAACTCCATCCCCAGTCTGACTTCTGTGTTTTTCTCTCTCAGCCAAACCCATATTTCAGCCTGTAGATGTATCTCACAATACTAATCTCGCCACTCTTTGGGTGGTGCTAAAAAAATGTGAGTTTTAGTTGCAGCTTGCATAACAGAGCTACGAGAATAGCAGTTGTGGGCAAAAAAAATGCAAGTTTGAAGCTTTTTTGACAAACCAATCAAATTGTTGGCGCCAGAGTGAAGCCACTTTAAAAAAAAATCCATTTAGATGCGGTTTGGACATGCTACAGTATAAGGGCCTATAGAATAGCAAAGCATGCCAATCCGCTTCTAAAGTGCACTTTAGAAGTGGGTTATCAAACTACAGAGCTACCAGAATAAGCCCCTATATCTTCTACTCTATATGAAATGTAGGGGATTTTAATTTGTGTAAACATTACATATTATCTCTCTACAAACACTTTTCTGGTATGACCACATCCACCATTTTGTAGTTTCTGTCGGACTAGCCTTATAACTGCCAGTAAAGCGTATTGTACAGTGCAGATCATTTGTGTCAAACTCATTCGAACCTGGTGGAGGCCTTTGTTGAGGATTACATTATGTTACAATATGTCAGTGCTGTAATAATTATTTGTAGAAGTTCATGTATCGCTAGCTCTGAAATATAGATTTTTTTTTCATTGTGCTGTTAATCTTTAGTTACCATTCTCAGCGCATGTCATAGAATGTTGTGCCTGTGTGTGTCGCTCTTACTGTAAGACTTCTTTCTGATACATGTTCACCAGTATATATCACAATAACAATAGAACATATACCATGTAAAGCTATATATTCTAAGTTTGAGTATTTAATGGGTAAGCTTTGGTTAATATTGGTAAAAATAGGAAAATATCTGTTTCCATAACCAATGTAATTTTCTTTAAATCGTCCTGCACCTCTCCTTTTATTATTATACACTCATAATCCACAAAAGTAAAATACAGACACACCCCGGTTTAAGGACACTCGCGAGTAAGGACATATCGTCCAATAGGCAAACGGCAGTTATGCACGTATATGACAATTGCAGTACAGTACATGCATCAATAAGTGGAAAAAAGGTAGTGCTTCACTTTAAGTACATTTTCGCTTTACATACATGCTCCAGTCCCATTGCGTACGTTAATGCGGGCTATGCCTGTATGATACTTCAATACACAAATACACATGCTGTTATGGCTGAGGATTTGAAGTCTTACATAAAATGTTTCTTAATGGGGTCAGCTATGTAGAAATTGTAATACCTACAGTATATTTTCATTTTGTACAATAAATAGCTTTGCTTTAAAGCACATCATATTTTCAACCAAATATTGAACTCCTGCCAAAGCTTTTTCTCTTTCCTTTTGAATAATAGCAGAAAGAGTATCCCACAAATAACCTTTAGAAATATAATTGTGACAACTGCACACAGAGTTGAACGTAAATTTAAAAAGCTGCAGAAAAGCATTGTGCCGGCAGTATCAACATATATATTTTATTTTGCTCTTAAATCAGGTCGGCTTGTGTATAAAAGTGATTGTACTGAGATTCCCTTATATTAAGGAGGTCGTATTTATCTTTACCTTTAAAGTCTATGCATTATATTTTATCTTTAAAAGTGGCTTAAATAGCACCAAAAAAAAAGTATTACTACAAAGAAGTATAATTTAATTGAGATGTACCAGCTAATGAAACTGTAACCTGCAAAGTAAAACAACATTACCAAACATTGTGTGGTAATTTCAAGTTACTATTTTGCTTAGAGTACATGTTATGCATATGTCTATTATATTAAGCCTTTGTCTACTAAAGGAGCCTGCAAAACATAGAAACATAGATATTGAGGGCAGACAAGAAATACTGGATCCACCTAGTCTGCCCATTATCCTCTCTATTGTACAACCTCAGACCCTATTGATTCCTGGCTTTCTTCATATTTTGGATAGGCTTATGTCTCTCAAGTACAGTACATGTGAATTCCATTACTGTATTGTATTGTATGTCTTTATTTATATAGCGCCAAAAGTGTACACAGCACTTCACAAAGAATATAGTACAGGGACTTATAATAATACAATGAGTGCAGCAAAATCAGACAATAGGAAAGGAAATATGTGCCCCGAAGAGCTTACAATCTAAGAATGCACTGCCACCGCTGATGGGAGACTGTTCCACCACAATTTCCCCTGAGCCAACCACACTACAGATCCCAAGAAATTACCTCTTGTTCTAACACTTATCTGTCTCTAAAATATACTCCCCTCCTCTACATTGTTGAAACCCTTAATGTATTGGAAAGTTTCCATCATATTCCCTCCCCCCCCTCTCCTGTCTCTTCTCCAAGCTGTACATATTGAGTTCCTGTAGTCTTTCCTAACACGTTTTATGATGTAGAACTATAAGGAGGTATGTTATTATTATGATGTTCCTAAATCCTACTTGCTTTGCCAACTTATATTTTTAGCGTAAGGTTGAACACGTCCTGTTTTTATAAACTTAAAAGGAAGGAACATTTTCCCATGGGAAGGTCATAGGTATAGATGTATACTATATAATAGTAGAGTGTTTTGTGTTAAGCGGAAATTGGAAAGAGCACGTGTTTAAGACGTACAGCTCAACCCCGTTATAGCGCGATCCGCTATAACGTGGATCCGCTTATAACGCGGTTTGAGCATCGACCCCGAATTTAAAAAAAAAAGTCAAATTTTTTTTACATTTTTTTTGCCCACTGCCCACTGCCCACTGCCCACTGCCCACTGCCCACTGCCCACTGCCCATTGTCCAATGCACACTGCACACTGCACACTGCACAGCTCACTCCACTACACTGCACACTGCACAGCCCACTACACATACTACCAGCACTCACTGCACACTGCACAGCCCACTACACTGCACACTGCACAGCCCACTACACTGCACACTGCACAGCCCACTACACACACTACCAGCACTCACTGCACACTGCACACACTCACAGCACACTCTCACAGCACACTCTCACAGCACACAGCACACTCTCACAGCACACAGCACTCACAGCACACAGCACACTCTCACAGCACACTGCACTCACAGCACACTGCACTCACAGCACACCACACACCCCCTCCCTACCTTTGGTGTCGGCTGCTGAGATCGGAGCGGAGCTGGCATCGGGAGAAGGAGGGGGGGTGTCGGTAGGGGGTGGTGGTGTGGATGCCAGTAGGGGGGGGTGAGTGAGGAGCAGGCTGGGACTCGGAGGGCTGCGTGGGCTAGGCCCAAAACTGGTTGTGCCACGTAGGAGTGGTGTGTCAGAGACACACAGACTGAGGGCGGGAGCGGAGGGTCTCTGGATGCCGGGCAACGGGTCGGTAGGTGTGGAGGCCTCGGTGGGAGGAGGTGGATGCCGGTGGAGGGGGATGGATGCCGGTAGTGGGGGGGGGAGGTAAGGAGCAGGCTGCGGCTGGACTCGGAGGGCCGCTGTTGGCGGGCCTGGTGGCTGCTGGGGGACGTGTAGGGCTTCCGGCCACCTCCTCCCCCCGAGGGCCGTGCTATAACGGGGTTGAGCTGTAGTAAGATTTAATGCCAGCATAGGCGCCGCGAGTTGCGACGTGACACCTGTGTGAACACTTTGTTGTCCACACTCATCTGCGACCGTGCCGCACATTGTCTGTGACTCAGCTACTGTCAGTCGGAATAATTATTTGTGCGGTTATTTATGTTATTGCAGTTCATTACGTTTTAGAAGCGGTTTTACTCTGGCTCTGCTAATCTGAGCAGTTTGTCAAAAAAGCCTCCAATTTAATTTTTTTTCTTAACTTAAACTGCTTTTCTAATAGCTCTGTTATGCAAACTGATTCTAAAAACGCACATTTTTCCATGCCACCTCATGGTTGCCGAAATTGGTATTTCGAGATACATCCAGAGCCTGAAATTTGGCTTTGACTGACAGAGCAATACTCAAAAAAGTCTGACTGGGGATGGAGTTAACACCACCTCAGGTACAATCCATGTCTTTTGGCTGTTAAACCATGCAGTTTGTAAAGCGCTTTAGAAGAAGCAGTTTGCAATAGAGAATAATTTATTTTCTCACATATAATTCCGTTACTTCTGATCATACCAAACTGTGCAGTTTGGCAATGACAACTTCAGAACTACTAGAATAAGGCCCTGGGTGTCTTTGGCGCTGTTGCCACTTTTGGTCATGCAACCGGGGTGGTCACGGCGCTGGAGGATTAATGCTGCGGGGGTCTCATTTGGAAGCATGAAACCCCCGCAGCTTGGCCAGGTCAGACATTTTCCCTGGTGCCACGGACGTTTGGCTCTGGGGAAAGTGAGTTTGGCTCTATCTGTATCTTCCTGGATCACCCAAGGGATTATCTCTAAAAAGTTATCGCCATTTTTTTTCTCATCTGTGAGGAAGGAAGGAAATTCAATGTGTATAGATTGTAAGCTCGCACCAGGAGTTAGTGTATTTTATTATTTTTTTTTAAGCTTTATGTTTTTGTAATTAAGTACTCAAAATCACAAAAGGCACATGTTCCCTTTAAGAGCAATGCATGCTGGGACTGTTAAACAGGGTATAAAAGGATGTTTGTTGCTGCTGCTTTGATGACTCTTGAGCAGAAAAGTGCTGTCTAAAACCAAGGGAAGGGATTTATGTTTAGGTAACATGCCACTTCTGTAAACAGCTGAGCATTTTAAGTGGGAGCTTTAGAGACATCATACTGTTACATGTATTGAATGTTTTTTTTTTTTTCCGTTAAATAAAGCTTCAAAAACAGAAACAATTGAGATACTAGCACTTTCTTCTTGCAATCCAGACCCCCATCCTCACAAGCCCATTCACTATTTTTTACTAGGTCATCATTGTACAATCTCAAATGTATTTATGTTCTCCTGGAGACACCCTCCTCTAGGCGAGGACTTCCTAATGATCCACGGATTGTCATCACTGCTGCTCTCTTTTTGTTGCTACTACAGTAATTCCCACTACATAACCTATCATCATGCTGACTTCCCCCATTGTTTACATAGCAAGAAAAATAGAGGAATGACCCCTAGTGATGCTGACCAGGAAAAGTCCATGTATTGAAGTATTATAACTTTTCAATCTTCATATTCCTCCAAACAAAAACAGCTTGATAAACTCAGGACTCCAATATCCAAAATGTTATTGTCCCTTTATACACCACTACACATAGACTCCACTAGCCTACAAAAGGTATATCTTATGTGGTAGTCAAAGTGGTTTTGGGAACTGGATGATCACATGAATGAAGTAACAAATGTAATGAAGTTACTCACTGCTGACCTTGTGGAAATCCTGGTGCTGTCGGCGTGCTCCTACCAAGGAGTATCGGCATACAAAGGTTGTGGACGGCGGTGCAACTGCTGTTGGAAAAATATGACCAATACTGCAAAAAGAACTAGGTGCAAAAATGTATTGAAGGCACGTTAAAAACAGTAAGAGAACACTCTTGCGCGTTTCGCGTGGTCACCCACGCTTTATCAAAGAGCAAAGTACAAACAACCGATCAATCATTTAAATACCCACAATTCCCTCCCTTCACTCGTGACGTAACACTGCTAACGTCTAATGGGAACGCAGTGTTACGTCACGAGTGAAGGGAGGGAATTGTGGGTATTTAAATGATTGATCGGTTGTTTGTACTTTGCTCTTTGATAAAGCGTGGGTGACCTCGCGAAACGCGTAAGAGTTTTTATTGTTTTTAACGTGCCTTCAATAAACATATTTTGGAGGTAACATCAGCGGGAATCCGGGAAACGGATTTGGGCTGCCCATCTCTACTAATAAAGGATAATAGACCCCCCTGTGACTGCCTGTGGCTTTTTACGGACTGGAGCAGGATCATTTTTCTTTTTTTCACTTTGCTCCAGGAAATGTATGTCTGATTTAATCTGTATATTCCTGTTCTAGAACTGTGGTCCCTCCTCTGTTCTGAAAAAAATTTGTAAAAATAAATATTTAGGTTGTCTGCTTTACCGTTGTCTCCATCTACATGACCCTTAACCTTCTTGTGTCTTATCATTCCTCCATTTAATTTTGCCTTTCACTTGTATACCTAAAAAAAAGGTTTCCCCCCCCCCCCCCCCTCCCTTCTTTAGTGACTGGACTTTTTATTTTCTGCTTGGGCCTTTGCACAACTGAATTCTTGCTAATCCTCTTTTTGCCTACCCTGATTCATTTTCTATTCCTTCTGATTCTCCCTATATTTCCTAAAAAATACATATATATATATATATATATATATATTTGCTTTTATAAAGTTGTGTGACCTATTTTTGCTTTATTTTCCTTGAGCTGTTGCTAACCTGCCTGATACAGAGGTCTGTGAAATTAGTAGTTTACGTGAAAAGCTGGGATAACAGATTCCCATGTCTGCGGTACTCAAGATGCAATACACAGCATGATATACTCATCAATAATATATATGTTGTCTTAAGTACTGTAGTTGACATGGAAAAACAAAAGGTCCAAGAAAAATGCGTGTAACAAAAATAATATTCAACATCACCCCGCCAATGAAAATGTGAAAATGTCATCTATTTGGTGATTTTATAAAGACAGAAATTGTTGAAGGTCGCATTGTATCACACGCTCTGGATCCAGGTGAAGGGTGAGTAACTTGAGTGAGAGTCTCTCCTGCTGCTTCAAATCCTCCCGCGATCAATGAGGCAATACAGGCATACCCCGCATTAACGTAGGCAATGGGACCAGAGCATGTATGTAAAGCGAAAATGTACTTAAAGTGAAGCACTACCTTTTTTCCACTTATCGATGCTTGTAGTGTACTGCAATCGCCATATACTGTACGTGCATAACTGACGTAAATAACGCATGTGTAACAGGCTCTATAGTCTCCCCGCTTGCGCACAGCTTCGGTACAGGTAGGGAGCCGGTATTGCTGTTCAGGACGTGCTGACAGGCGCATGCGCGAGCTGCCGTTTTCCTATTGTGCGATATGTACTTACTCGCGAGTGTACTTAAAGTGAGTGTCCTTAAACCGGGGTATGCCTGTACTTGGAAACCGAAAACAAGAAGGAACGCAACGAGGAGACTGGTAAGTATAAAAATAATTTATAATGAGAAATAGCAAAATAATAACTCGCATCAACTAACACATATGTCGGCACACCCACGGAACATCGCAACATGACGTAATGCCTAGCTGATAATCTTCCGATCTCCTATCACGGAATGTCCCGCAAAGCAACACAGCGGTTGTTGAAAAACTCTGGTTCGTTGCAGTACAGCTGATCGGCTGCCAATCACCTGTACTGCAACGAACCAGAGTTTTTCAACAACCGCTGTGCTGCTTTGCGGGACATTCCGTGATAGGAGATCGGAAGATTATAAGTCAGGCATTACGTCGGGTTGCGGTGTTCCGTGGGTGTGCCGATGTATTTGTTACTTGATGTGAGTTTAAAATATTTTGTTATTTCTCAATATAAATGATTTTTAGACTTACCAATCCCTCGTTGCGTCCCTTCTTCTTTTCGTGCATTGTATTCCACCATGTTATAGTCATATGAATACTACATCCCTCTGCTGTTCCCTACTCACTAGGAATTCTTTGCAGCTTTCACTTAGACTACTCCCAGTATTTGTAGTGACACAGTTTTAAAACTTTGCATGAATAAATCCACTGCCATCTGCACATTTTAAGATGATTAGCCTGTTACAGTAGCTTTACTTAAGAACTGACTGTGCCAATGATCCTATTATGTTTTAAGGAGGGCATCTTAAATACGCAGTAAATAAGATACAGTAGCATATGTTGAAAGTAGCATTGGAAGCAGTGTAGATGAAAAGGGTATATCTAGTAAAAATAGAAGAATTTTCAGGCAGACTAAACATTTAATGTGTGTCTTTATTGCCTCTGTAATTTGAATGCGGAGATGGCACTGTGAATATAAAACAGCAATTAGACCGAGCTGCTGTGTTACAAAAGAAAATACTTCACACAAAAAATAAAAGAATAGGATAAAGATCAAAATACATTAGATTTTTCTAACTGGTGTAATAAGAATACCCTGTTGTAGGGATGTAAAAATAGAGTAATGATACAAGCCAGGGCTCCTAAGTTCTACATTAATCTTTGCTGAGCCAGTGATGTGCTGCCTGACCTTGTGAAGATCAATTTATTTGAGATGATTGTGTTCTGAGCCCATCTCTCCCAATGAAGCCGGTGAATAGAGTTCCACTATCAGACTATTAGTACTTTGAACCTGAGCTTACAATACCTGGGAATTCTGCTCTAAAACCAAATGCTGATGGTGTTGATAAATGTGTAAGGGACCATATTGGAATATATCGTTGTTAATTTGGATGATGACTGTCAGTGTTTCGTGGAAAAGTGGAGTGTTCCCTAAAGTATTATTATAGTCTCACACACAATGTACTGTAGTACCAACAAGTATTCTAAAACAAATCTGGGGCAATCACCAACAAGACCCAGGTACATGCTGGGTACATGCTGGGTACATGCTGCAACATTTCAGTGACATTTCTGCAGACAGACTAATGGCCCATCAGATTAACAGTGTGGGTCCCTGGCAGTCCCATTCAAACTGAATGGGACTGCCAGGGACCCTTGCTGTGTTAATCCAATGGGCCATTAGTTTCTGCAGAAATGTCACTGAAATGTTTGCAGCATGTACCCAGCATGTACCTGGATCTTGTTGGTGATAGCCCCAGATTTTCCAAGGATAGTTTAAGGCAAGTTTTAGCAGCAAGTCATACGTGGATTGCTGAATCCGCAGATTGGACTCTTAAAATCCACCAGCGGATTGCGGAATCCACAGATTGGATTGTCAATGATAACAAAAAAATACGGAAAAGGCGACTCACCCTTTTTAAGATTGATCCACAGAAATCCGAGTACCAACGGAACTGGCCAATCAGTGGTGGACCCAAATCCGCCCCAAAAAATTGCCGATATCTAATATTGTATTTCTAACCAAATCAAAGCAGTGATAAAATTGCTCAGAGGTATTTTTTAGAGGCTTCCATCTGTGAACTGTGAACCTTAGCTAACTCTTTGTTATCATTAGGATTTTTCTTCCAAGCCTCCATTTCTAAGCCTTGTGTCATTTTCAAGCTAGCTTTTCAGAAGCTTAATAAATGGTCTTTTACAACTCGTATCGTTGCTGCTTAATATGAGTTTTTCACACAAATCCTGCACTGAATTAATGGATCCACCAGTATGGTGACAAGCCCTTTCTTACAAATGTTGCTTACACCAAGTTAGAGTGTCTCTTACTTCCTTCTTTTGTGTTGAATATTCTGGAAAGGGGTCAAGTGAATAACACCGTTTTTGGAAAAGTACCTTATACTGTAACTAGAAATGGGTGAATCTGCCCAGTTCCGTTTCCTGGATTTTCTCACATTTTAAACCCACATCCATTTTTGCGGTGTAAAATCCGCAAAGGGATTTGGTCGGTTTTAAAAAAATTCATAAAAATCCACCATTAGAGACAACCCGTGGGCGGATTTGTAGAATCCAATCCGCGGATTCAGCAATCTGTTGGTGGATTCTTAAGAATTCGCCAACGTGTTGCTGAATCTGCGGATTGGATTCTACAAATCGGTCCACGGGTTGCGGAGTCTGCGGAGTGTATTGGCAATAATGATAAAAAATCTGCAGAGTGAGAATCACCCTTTTTGAGATTGATCTGTTGAAATTCGGACCAACGGAACTGGGCGTTCCGCTGCGGATTCAAATCCACCTAAAACATTCACCCATCTCTAATTATAACCGAATGCAATGTTTTATTTTTAAACTTTATATTTTTTCACTTACATGAGTTGTGTGACATTGAGCCCTTAGGTAAAGCAACATAACAAAATAAAATAACGTAGTGCAGTGGTAACTGTAAAAGATAACGATGAACCTGTTAACAAACTGAAATATGTGTCTTGGCACTTTTTATTCTCAATGCACAAATTTAAAGCAGCAAAACGTGAAATCTTATATATATATATTTTTTAAATAAATCCGTTCTGTGGTATTAGATAATATTGACTGTTTTACTTATTATTCATTAAACTCGTAATGCCATTTTTAATGAGTTTTAAAGAGGCAATCCAAGGCGGCGGATTTTCTTGCGAATTTACTAATAAAAAATGTATATTGAGTTGAAGTCTTGAGGTCTCCGCAGCTGAACCCTGTTAATTTCAACTCCGGTTACCCCCTGCTTCGTGAGATACTTACCTGCAAATTAGGTGCCGTTAGCCGCTCTCCTTGTCTACCAGGGTTCACAATATGTCTGTTCTTCAGATATTTGCCGGCCTGCGGGCCAATAGGAAGCTGTGGCATCATCGGTTGCGGCTTCCTATAGGCCCATGTGACGCAGGAGATTCAAACTTGAAAGCCATGCTTGCTGATCCAGAGCAGCTACCGGCGCCCACTCCAGAGGTAAGTATATCTAGAAGTAGGGGCCCCCCAGAGCAAATTAATGAAGTTATGCTCCGGAGACCCCCTGCTTCAAAATTTATATATATATACTGTATATATATATATATATATAAATATATAAGAAAAAAAAGCGCCAAATCCTAGTGCATTACTGTGCAAAAATCGATATATTTAATTCCCAAAAATCTCAATAAAAATGAACTCACAAACATAAAACAATTAAAAGCATTGTATGAGTAATACTCATGCTCCTAGGACCAGGAAACGCTGCTTTGCTGTTGTAGTCCCTCCGTGGCTCCACTGGAACAGATTGCTGCCTCCGTTGTTCACTGCCTGCAGGAACTGACGAATCAGGCACTCCACGATGGTCTCTCCCCCGGTGCACACCAACCAGTTGCTTTTTAGTTCCCACCGGGGACGGTTGAAGTCGCGGACCAGCGGATGACGTCACGGGAACCGTTCTTAATACCGGACCGGTAAAGATACTCAGCAGTTCAATTGCAAGCGTTGAAAAGTCCACTGCACACCTTCCCTACGCGTTTCATCTGATTAACAGACTTCTTCAGGGGATGGACTCTGGGTGTGTGGTGTCTCATATTATATACCCCCCAAGTCCAATTAGCTTAATTAGTTGAAAGGCAAAAAACACTGTGTTGGCAATCTAAATTTTAGGTGGAACAGATTAAGTACACATGTGAACACCTAATTTTGCATCCACATCACTGAATACTTGCCAGCACATAGAAATGTATATAAAATACTGATGAATACCAGTTGTACTGAAAAATAAATAAATAAAAATAATTAAAACAAACATGTAGTTGATGTCCTTGTCTATATTTTTAGTATTTATACGGACTACAAGGGTATACCTTAGGATATCGAGAGAATATACTGTAGTTGCCACCACCTCAATATAAATGATATTTAGCTACAGTTGGGCATTTCATATGTTAAACGAAAAATTATTATTCTTATACAACAAAAGTTATTTTGTAATCAATGTCCTTATTTGTTTTGATTAAACATACTATAAGGGTATATCTCAAGACATCCTAAATACCCCAATATATCTATTAGTAAACAGAAGAGTTAGATATTTAGTTAATACAATATAAATGTGGCTTACGGAGGGTGGATCAATTAATGAACAAAAAAGAGCACAATACTCTATTAGATATTAATTGACTTTTATCTTAGTACATTATATTATTCTTAGTGTTATCATGGATAAAGATTAGAGGTTGAAACCATAATCCCTTATGGATGGTTCTACTCTTGATATTGTGGAATCATTTAATTAATTTATGAATATGAGTATTAGTCAGTGTCCCATAAGATAGAGGTTAAGGTATCTTTAAGTTTATGTGTATGCAACCAATTTGTACTATGAAATAGAACCAGCGTGGAAAAGAGCAGTATTTAACTCCATAGAAAATATATAATATGGAGTTAGAAAGTATATTGGGAAGTTTAGACCGGGCATGTATCCTAGGTCACTTGAATCGTCAGCCCAGCAAGATTGCATGGTTCAGCTTACTCCCAACATTCCTCAGTAAGGGAGAGGGGGGTAAGGGAATGGGAGGGGGGAGAGGGGGGGGGAAAAGGGGAAAATATATAAGTGAAAAAAGGGAATCTATATGTATGTGATAAATGAGTGAATTTTAATGTGGATGTGAATAAAATTCCAAAATCTACTGTAAATAACAAATATTTAATAAATGTGTCCTAGTATGGCACTATGCTATATATATATGTGTGTGCTACCAATAATATGAACCCTTAACTAAATGATTATGTGCCAACATAAATTGTTAACACCATGATGCGTGAATAAATATTAATAATCACTTATGTCTGGCGATCACGAAGGGAACATGTGAGCCATGTTCAACCCAGACCTCCGTGGTCACCAGACATGTATGGTACCTATCCTATAGTGACGAGGAGCAAAAAGAAAAAAGAAAAACAGGAGAAAAATACGTCCCAAGACATGGACAGAGGTCAAATTAGATGACTGTGCTGACATCAATACAATCATTCAGGCCTTCTGGACTCAGTGTATTCAATTCGTAGATCCAGTATGTTTCTCTAAGGTTGAGCAGTTTGTGCCTGTCTCCACTTAAAAGTGTAGAATTTATAGCCTCTACCCCCATGATTACTAGTGAGGACGGATCTTTATTGTGCTTCAATTCGTAATGTCTGGATAGGCTATGTGTTTTTAACCCATGAATTATATTACGTCGATGTTCCAGGAATCGTATACATAAGGCCCTTTTGGTTCTACCAATATACTGAAGCCCACAGGGGCATGTAATGGCATATACAATGTGAGTGGACAGACAGTTGATGTGGCCCTTTATTTGATGTACTGATCCATTTGAGTGGGATGTAACACTCTCAGTCTTTTTTAAGTGTTTGCATGTAAGGCATCTTGAGCGATTGCACAGGAAATTGCCATTTTTAACGTTCTTATTTGTTTGTACAGTATTACTGAATTTTTTTAGTCTACTGGGTGCCACGATTGATTTTATATTTCTGGCTTTCTGAAATATCACCGGTATTTTGGGTGGTAAATTTTTGCCTATGATTGGGTCATTGAGCAAAATTCCCCAGTGTTTGTTTAATATATTTTTAATTTTTTGTGAAGAACAATTGAATTGTGTTATAAATTGAGGGACAATGATCTCATTCTTGTCCCTTGTCTGCCTCTTTTTGTTTTTTCTTTTTGAAATTATATTGCCTTTTGACTGGTCTAAAAGTTCTTGTCTATCCAGTTTGCCAACTTGTTTAAAAGTTTCTAGGACCTTATGATGATTGTAACCTTTATCCACAAACTTTTTTACAAGAGCGTCCCCCTGGGCCAAGTAGTCCGAATCAAGAGAACAATTCCTCCTGATTCTGAGAAATTGGCCCCTGGGGACGTTCTCCAACCATTTATGGTAGTGGTTGCTATTAAAATGTAGGTATGCATTTGTGGATACTTTTTTGAAAAATGTTTTTGTTACAATTTCGTTCTTATTGTTCACCATTAATTCCAAATCCAAAAAATTGATACTGTATTTGTTTATATCAAAAGTAAACCTCAAATCCATCTGGTTGTCATTAAATGCTGTTAGAATCTCACTCACTGCTTCCTGTTCACCGTCCCAGATGAAAATCAGGTCGTCTATGAAACGACCATAGTACACCAAGCCCGCCCCCAGCCCAGCATTACCCCACACATGAGTATCCTCCCATAGGCCCATGTATAGGTTTGCATAGCTGGGGGCAAAGCGGGTGCCCATAGCCGTCCCACAGATCTGTAGATAGTAATCATCTCCAAATAAAAAATAATTATGTTCCAGAATGAACAGGATAGCATCTAAAATGAAATCTCTCTGTGCTTTGTTTATAAGATTGTCCTTATCCAAATAATGTGCTATTGCTGCCACTCCCTTTGTATGACCAATGCATGTATACAAAGAGGCCACATCACATGTGGCCCAAATGTAAGTGGATTTCCAAGGTATCCCTGAGATTGAGTCTATAACATGCAGCGTGTCCCTAATATGTGATCTTAACTTGACCACCATAGGTTGTAAAAAATGGTCAACATACTGGGACACGCTGGACGTCATAGACTCCACCCCAGAGACAATGGGTCTCCCTGGTGGGTTAATGGTATCTTTGTGTATCTTGGGTATGTGGTAGAACACCGGTGTTCTAGGGTTTCGTTTGAATAAGAACTCAAACTCTGCCTGGGTGATGATTCCCTCATGTTTTGCCTCTAAGAGGAATATTTTGAGATCCTTTTGATAGATGTCCATTGGGTCTCTTTGTAGAGGTATATATGACTTCACATCACCTAACAGCCGATTTGCTTCTGCTATGTATGCACTCTTATCTTGAAGCACTATTCCGCCCCCTTTATCTGCCTGTCTTATTACAATTTCACTATCTTCGCTCAACTCTTTTAGAGCCTGTAGTTCGTTTTTGTGTAAATTCCTTTTATGTAATGAAGGTGTGTTTTGACAGAGGGATTCAAAGTCTTTCAGTACCAGTGTGTAAAAAGTATCAATGAATCCCCCCTTAGCTTGATAGGGAAAGAAGGTAGATTTTGGGATAAAAGGTGAATGTTTGATATTGACTATAGAAGATTCTACAGAGGTAGTATCTGCAACAGTGGAGGAAGACAATACTGGATCTTCCACATTTTCTACAATATCCAATGCAACATCATTCAGATCTGTAGTATGTTGTGTAAAAATGTCCAAATTTGGGCCACAGTTTGTATCAATGTCCGCTATGTCAGAGCCATCTGCCAAGAGTGAAGTCATGGCTTTAATGCACTCCCTCTCTTGAGAACTGAACATCTCCTCCTTCTCCTTGCCCTTCATAGTGAAAAATCTCATAAGTGTGACCTTCCTAATATATTTATTTAAATCTACAAATAAATTGAATTTTTTAGGTGAACTACTAGGTGCAAAGGAAAGACCCTTAGAGAGGAGTGCGGTATGATGTGCTGATAGTACAAAACTTGATAGGTTGAAAATACCGTGACTCTCCGGCATCAATGTCCTTAGTCTGCCTTCCTTTCTTTCATCATACCGCACTCCTCTCTAAGGGTCTTTCCTTTGCACCTAGTAGTTCACCTAAAAAATTCAATTTATTTGTAGATTTAAATAAATATATTAGGAAGGTCACACTTATGAGATTTTTCACTATGAAGGGCAAGGAGAAGGAGGAGATGTTCAGTTCTCAAGAGAGGGAGTGCATTAAAGCCATGACTTCACTCTTGGCAGATGGCTCTGACATAGCGGACATTGATACAAACTGTGGCCCAAATTTGGACATTTTTACACAACATACTACAGATCTGAATGATGTTGCATTGGATATTGTAGAAAATGTGGAAGATCCAGTATTGTCTTCCTCCACTGTTGCAGATACTACCTCTGTAGAATCTTCTATAGTCAATATCAAACATTCACCTTTTATCCCAAAATCTACCTTCTTTCCCTATCAAGCTAAGGGGGGATTCATTGATACTTTTTACACACTGGTACTGAAAGACTTTGAATCCCTCTGTCAAAACACACCTTCATTACATAAAAGGAATTTACACAAAAACGAACTACAGGCTCTAAAAGAGTTGAGCGAAGATAGTGAAATTGTAATAAGACAGGCAGATAAAGGGGGCGGAATAGTGCTTCAAGATAAGAGTGCATACATAGCAGAAGCAAATCGGCTGTTAGGTGATGTGAAGTCATATATACCTCTACAAAGAGACCCAATGGACATCTATCAAAAGGATCTCAAAATATTCCTCTTAGAGGCAAAACATGAGGGAATCATCACCCAGGCAGAGTTTGAGTTCTTATTCAAACGAAACCCTAGAACACCGGTGTTCTACCACATACCCAAGATACACAAAGATACCATTAACCCACCAGGGAGACCCATTGTCTCTGGGGTGGAGTCTATGACGTCCAGCGTGTCCCAGTATGTTGACCATTTTTTACAACCTATGGTGGTCAAGTTAAGATCACATATTAGGGACACGCTGCATGTTATAGACTCAATCTCAGGGATACCTTGGAAATCCACTTACATTTGGGCCACATGTGATGTGGCCTCTTTGTATACATGCATTGGTCATACAAAGGGAGTGGCAGCAATAGCACATTATTTGGATAAGGACAATCTTATAAACAAAGCACAGAGAGATTTCATTTTAGATGCTATCCTGTTCATTCTGGAACATAATTATTTTTTATTTGGAGATGATTACTATCTACAGATCTGTGGGACGGCTATGGGCACCCGCTTTGCCCCCAGCTATGCAAACCTATACATGGGCCTATGGGAGGATACTCATGTGTGGGGTAATGCTGGGCTGGGGGCGGGCTTGGTGTACTATGGTCGTTTCATAGACGACCTGATTTTCATCTGGGACGGTGAACAGGAAGCAGTGAGTGAGATTCTAACAGCATTTAATGACAACCAGATGGATTTGAGGTTTACTTTTGATATAAACAAATACAGTATCAATTTTTTGGATTTGGAATTAATGGTGAACAATAAGAACGAAATTGTAACAAAAACATTTTTCAAAAAAGTATCCACAAATGCATACCTACATTTTAATAGCAACCACTACCATAAATGGTTGGAGAACGTCCCCAGGGGCCAATTTCTCAGAATCAGGAGGAATTGTTCTCTTGATTCGGACTACTTGGCCCAGGGGGACGCTCTTGTAAAAAAGTTTGTGGATAAAGGTTACAATCATCATAAGGTCCTAGAAACTTTTAAACAAGTTGGCAAACTGGATAGACAAGAACTTTTAGACCAGTCAAAAGGCAATATAATTTCAAAAAGAAAAAACAAAAAGAGGCAGACAAGGGACAAGAATGAGATCATTGTCCCTCAATTTATAACACAATTCAATTGTTCTTCACAAAAAATTAAAAATATATTAAACAAACACTGGGGAATTTTGCTCAATGACCCAATCATAGGCAAAAATTTACCACCCAAAATACCGGTGATATTTCAGAAAGCCAGAAATATAAAATCAATCGTGGCACCCAGTAGACTAAAAAAATTCAGTAATACTGTACAAACAAATAAGAACGTTAAAAATGGCAATTTCCTGTGCAATCGCTCAAGATGCCTTACATGCAAACACTTAAAAAAGACTGAGAGTGTTACATCCCACTCAAATGGATCAGTACATCAAATAAAGGGCCACATCAACTGTCTGTCCACTCACATTGTATATGCCATTACATGCCCCTGTGGGCTTCAGTATATTGGTAGAACCAAAAGGGCCTTATGTATACGATTCCTGGAACATCGACGTAATATAATTCATGGGTTAAAAACACATAGCCTATCCAGACATTACGAATTGAAGCACAATAAAGATCCGTCCTCACTAGTAATCATGGGGGTAGAGGCTATAAATTCTACACTTTTAAGTGGAGACAGGCACAAACTGCTCAACCTTAGAGAAACATACTGGATCTACGAATTGAATACACTGAGTCCAGAAGGCCTGAATGATTGTATTGATGTCAGCACAGTCATCTAATTTGACCTCTGTCCATGTCTTGGGACGTATTTTTCTCCTGTTTTTCTTTTTTCTTTTTGCTCCTCGTCACTATAGGATAGGTACCATACATGTCTGGTGACCACGGAGGTCTGGGTTGAACATGGCTCACATGTTCCCTTCGTGATCGCCAGACATAAGTGATTATTAATATTTATTCACGCATCATGGTGTTAACAATTTATGTTGGCACATAATCATTTAGTTAAGGGTTCATATTATTGGTAGCACACACATATATATATAGCATAGTGCCATACTAGGACACATTTATTAAATATTTGTTATTTACAGTAGATTTTGGAATTTTATTCACATCCACATTAAAATTCACTCATTTATCACATACATATAGATTCCCTTTTTTCACTTATATATTTTCCCCTTTTCCCCCCCCCTCTCCCCCCTCCCATTCCCTTACCCCCCTCTCCCTTACTGAGGAATGTTGGGAGTAAGCTGAACCATGCAATCTTGCTGGGCTGACGATTCAAGTGACCTAGGATACATGCCCGGTCTAAACTTCCCAATATACTTTCTAACTCCATATTATATATTTTCTATGGAGTTAAATACTGCTCTTTTCCACGCTGGTTCTATTTCATAGTACAAATTGGTTGCATACACATAAACTTAAAGATACCTTAACCTCTATCTTATGGGACACTGACTAATACTCATATTCATAAATTAATTAAATGATTCCACAATATCAAGAGTAGAACCATCCATAAGGGATTATGGTTTCAACCTCTAATCTTTATCCATGATAACACTAAGAATAATATAATGTACTAAGATAAAAGTCAATTAATATCTAATAGAGTATTGTGCTCTTTTTTGTTCATTAATTGATCCACCCTCCGTAAGCCACATTTATATTGTATTAACTAAATATCTAACTCTTCTGTTTACTAATAGATATATTGGGGTATTTAGGATGTCTTGAGATATACCCTTATAGTATGTTTAATCAAAACAAATAAGGACATTGATTACAAAATAACTTTTGTTGTATAAGAATAATAATTTTTCGTTTAACATATGAAATGCCCAACTGTAGCTAAATATCATTTATATTGAGGTGGTGGCAACTACAGTATATTCTCTCGATATCCTAAGGTATACCCTTGTAGTCCGTATAAATACTAAAAATATAGACAAGGACATCAACTACATGTTTGTTTTAATTATTTTTATTTATTTATTTTTCAGTACAACTGGTATTCATCAGTATTTTATATACATTTCTATGTGCTGGCAAGTATTCAGTGATGTGGATGCAAAATTAGGTGTTCACATGTGTACTTAATCTGTTCCACCTAAAATTTAGATTGCCAACACAGTGTTTTTTGCCTTTCAACTAATTAAGCTAATTGGACTTGGGGGGTATATAATATGAGACACCACACACCCAGAGTCCATCCCCTGAAGAAGTCTGTTAATCAGATGAAACGCGTAGGGAAGGTGTGCAGTGGACTTTTCAACGCTTGCAATTGAACTGCTGAGTATCTTTACCGGTCCGGTATTAAGAACGGTTCCCGTGACGTCATCCGCTGGTCCGCGACTTCAACCGTCCCCGGTGGGAACTAAAAAGCAACTGGTTGGTGTGCACCGGGGGAGAGACCATCGTGGAGTGCCTGATTCGTCAGTTCCTGCAGGCAGTGAACAACGGAGGCAGCAATCTGTTCCAGTGGAGCCACGGAGGGACTACAACAGCAAAGCAGCGTTTCCTGGTCCTAGGAGCATGAGTATTACTCATACAATGCTTTTAATTGTTTTATGTTTGTGAGTTCATTTTTATTGAGATTTTTGGGAATTAAATATATCGATTTTTGCACAGTAATGCACTAGGATTTGGCGCTTTTTTTTCTTATATTTTTCTATGCAGGTGGAGAGGGAGGTCGTTGTGCCCTTTTAAGAAGCTGCCGGTTGATCCTAATAGTGCTTCTGTCACTCCCCAATTATTGGATCTATTTGTTGGACTCTAGAGGACTATCTGCAATTAGCAGATTAAGGCAAAGTTCACAGCACCACACATATTTTTTTGTATAATTGTATGTTTTAGCTTTTTTTATATCAGACATTCACAGTGCATTTTTGGTATATGAATTGATTTCACTATTCAGGATTTATTATAGTAGTATTCATTATATTGATTTATTAACAATATGTTTATATATTTATGATTTTTAATCAGTTAATTCAATTTTATATATCCTGTATTTCTGGTTTTCCACACACAAGCGCAGACCCTCATTGTATATATTATATATATATATATATAAAACAAACACAAGAAATGAATACCGCATCAACAACCAACAAATAAGTGCATTATCTAAACCTATCTTTACCAGAAAAATAACTGAAAAGAAATTACAGAAAAATAAATTAACTGCTAAGCGGTGCTGGGGGAGTAAAGTAAATATGAAAACACAGAAAAAGAAACCTCTAAAGAGCACTCAGACAAATTATGCAAAATAATGATAGTATTTATTAAATCAAAAAATAATAATGAAAAAAAAAAACAGCTGACTGAAAACCTGCCTGACTAGACAAACAATATAAATAGAAAATGGACAGACCCAATGGAAAACTAAATTACCATATGAGACCGAAACATAATATGATCAGTACTAAAGATGATATGACCACTATGGGGACAAGGTACCACAGTGATCTTCAACCGGCCGGTCGTTAATACAGATACTGAGCAAAAAGCCAATAAAGGAAAATAAATAATAAACCTTTAAAGAAAATACATGGAATATGGTAAAAAATAATTAACAGGCATGCTATACCAGTGTGCAGGGCACTTGATAAAGAAGACCTACTATAGGCATGAGACTATACATATAGTGCATGACATCAAAGAAACATTATTTGAAAGATACTTCAGTGACCCAAACACAGGTTCAAAAAGATGGATAAATAGGAAGATACTCAGCTCCTATGATAATATGACACTGCACTCTATTTTATGGCTTCTCAATAAAGGATTTGTTTGCCAGACCTGCTCTCTTCACTCATTGCTGTGCGCTGCACATTCTTCGCATCTGGACTTCATATCCTGACACAGCAGCACGCTTTGGAAGGGAGCCACTGGGGGAATACAGTAACGTGAGTACATTACCTGGGGCCAACCCAATGAGGTAGGGGAGGGTGTCTCTGGGCAACCCCCCCCAACCTTCAGGGTAATCCTAGAGCCCCTTTACTGGTTTAGTACTGTTACAATTTGAATAGTCATTACCCAGGTTGTGCTCCCTTCCACTTGAAATACACGGACCATAGCACTTTTGAGCACCATTACCTCACCCAACAAACAAAGACAAGTAGATAAATCGATATTAGAGATAACTATAGGGACATGAATTAAGTGAGAGTCCATAAGATAGTTCCAGGTCAGGATAGAACCTAAAGATGGGAATATAGTGAAGTGTGTTTGTATTAGTTATACAGCAAAAGTAGACGGCTACTTACAATGTGGTAGCAACTTTGGACATTTCAGGATAAAATCCTATCTCAGTTGCGGAGATGAATCAGGTAAGGTCTGGTCCCCACGGGGAATGCTAAATGCTAACCATCTCACATTGAGACACCAATTGTTTCATTCATGGACACTAAAGGCTTTTACAAATGCCTGAAGTGTAAGATGTGTAAATTAGATCCACATGGGTCCAAACATGTTAAAGGTTTCATCTTTACTCACACAGGAATCAACCATAGGATTAATCACTTTATAAACTGACTCTACGAATATAGTTTATCTTATACAGTGCCCCTGCAAAAAGCAGTATATAGGGCAAAAAACAAGAAAGCTAAAATTACGTTTTGCAGAACACATTACAAATATCCAAAAGGGATTTTTACAGCATAATTTGTCTAGGCATTTTTCTGAATAATAATAATAATATTCCTACAGGCATCATATGTATTGGAATAGAGAAACTACGATATTATTGTAGAGGAGGTGACACTATCAATACCATATCCAAACTTGAGACTAGATGGATCCATACTGTAAAAACTTTAGTACCTCTAGGTCTCAATGCTGACATAGATTTAGGTGCATTTTTGACATAAACCATTACAAACTATCCCTAATACTATACATCTATATGTTTTCATCAGCACTCTTTCAACAATTTATATAGTAGCCAATTGTGCTTTGCCTGATCTACTTATTAGGATTTCTTACTTTACTTTCCACCTCTTCACCCACAGATGGGTATAGGCGACTCCTTCGGAAAACTTCACTTTAAAAATATCCATGGAAGTTGTTTAGCTGGATATACCCAAGGGGACACTAGGCCCAAGGGTTGACAGAGCCCATTTTGTGAGAAACGAGGGGCGCCACGAGAAGGCAGGGTTGTCAATTGATAATGATAGGCTCTATATTTGCATCAATTATCCTTGCCTCCACTTATTAACGTTACTGTGCTTTGTATCCATTTTGTTACATAATATATATATCTGTTTCCATATTAATTATACTCTATATTTTTATCATTATATGTTTTATTAATGTTTATTCTATTAAACAATTTTTTATTTATACATTTCTATTAAATTGTGTAAGATTACTATATGTTATACATGGGTTCTAAACATCATTAGTCATTTTAACTCCAACCGTCTGTGTATATTTGTCATGCTGCTTGTACTTCTCTCTGTATTGGTGCAGTTATGTGAAGCAATTAGCCTATCGTGGCTTGAATTCACCTATATAGTGAGTCCAAAGCAGATTATGACTTATACCCCTGAAGAAGTATTTTTGTAAGACAAAATGCGTAGAGTTATGGTCCTCACTATGACCTTATAATTTTAGTCTTCAGACTGACTTTTTTTTTTTATAACTTGTACTTTATTATACATAAATGCATGATATACATAAAAAACACATCTGGTTCACATATAGCATATAATATACAATAACATAATCATAACAAGCTCACGTGGTTTTTCGAGCCCTACTTAACCTCGTGAGTGTAAAGTTGTCCTCCAGCGCGTGGTCTTATTGCGCTTTTCTTCCTTATGTAGAAAAAAGACAACAACAAAAAACACCACACACAAGTGGTATAATAGGCGTCGACACTCAGTATCTTAATCTATAGAGAAGTAGAGAACTTGACACTTGCTTGTGCACGAATCTGAGAAAGCCTCCCATCCCCGTGGACCCAGACAGACAAGTCAGGAGTTGAGAAAAAGGGACTGAAAAGCAGCTCCAGCAAGGAAGTTTTTAAAGGACACTTGCAGCAATAGAAACCACCACAATCCATGTGGTTGGTCGTTTGTAAGTGTATTTTTATCTCACCTCCCTTATTTTTGTAATAAACAGTATTATGCTATGCCTCTCTCCACTTTTTAAGGTAACAGCAGAAGGAAAATAGAGGAGTATGCACTACGGGAACAAATACACAGGCAAGTGTCAAGTTCTCTACTTCTCTATAGATTAAGATACTGAGTGTCGACGCCTATTATACCACTTGTGTGTGGTGTTTTTTGTTGTTGTCTTTTTTCTACATAAGGAAGAAAAGAGCAATAAGACCACGCGCTGGAGGACAACTGTATTTTCTACCAATCTTATATAAGGAGGAGTTTGAATTACCTCCTGGGACACCAGCTGCGGGACTTTATTTATTGCACCTCATTAATAGGACTAGCGCCACTTTTATTTTTTCTTTAACCTCGTCAGTGTGAATCGTTATTTGTATTGTAAGGGACTGGGGTAAATGATAATTGTTATAAAAGGGGAGAAAAAAAAGGGGGGGGGAGGTAGAGAAGGGGGTGGGGGGAAGGAGAGAGGGAAGGGGAATCCGAGGGTAAGGGTACATCCGCCTCCAGGAAACACTGAGGTGGCGTGAAGGCTGTGTATCAGCTAACAAGGCCTTTCGGTAGTATATATGATTGGGCATAATGGGTGTGAGGCTCTCGGTGTGGGGTTGGTTTTCATGCCCCTAAAGGAGAACGCATTTATTACTATTATAGCCAAATTGTGTTACGCTCTACCCCGGGGATGTCTGTTTGGGCTAGCCAAGGAGCCCAGACTTTTTGATAATTGTCGCCAGTGTCGTTAACTAAGCTCGTTAACTTTTCCATCTGGCAGATAAACCAAATGCGATTCCGAATCTTTGGGATAATTGGGATATCGGGGCGTTTCCATAGTGCTGCGATCTCGCACTGCGTAGCTAGAGAAAAATGTGCGATTAGTTTATTGAGTGATTTTGATAGGCCCTTTATGGGTCTGTTCAAAAGAAACAGCCAAGGGTCTGGGGGAATAGTGAGATCGAATAGTCTCTGGATCCAATTTCTGATCTTTTCCCATATCGGGGATATCAGCGGGCAAGACCACAGCATATGTAACAGGTCAGCTGTTTCTCCACATTGTTTAGGACACAGTGGGGAGGACCCTGGTATAAACTTAGATAGTTTGAGTGGGGTGAGGTACCATCTCATAAGAACTTTATATGCGTTCTCCTTCAGTGTGGTGCATATCGAACTTTTTGCGGCTCCCAGGAATATAGTATTCCACTCTTCGTCGTCTAGTGACTCCCCTAGGTCTCTCTCCCATTGGGTATAGAATGAAGGTGATTGTTGCTTTGAGGCTGCAGGTTCGATTACCTCTCTATATATCGTAGATATGAGTCCCTTAGTGTCGGTTTCTGCCCGACAGAGCTTTTCAAAATTCGTCAATGGGGGGTATGGGGCGAATTTATTATAAAATGATCTGAGCTGGAGGTATTTATGGAATTCCGCGTAGGGAATGTCTTTTTCTAGTCTGAGATGGTCAAAAGATTTAATTTTTAGATCATAGCCCTCCAGATCTTTGAGTCTAGCATA
Organism: Ascaphus truei; assembly: GCF_040206685.1. Taxonomy (NCBI): domain Eukaryota; kingdom Metazoa; phylum Chordata; class Amphibia; order Anura; family Ascaphidae; genus Ascaphus; species Ascaphus truei. Next base: position 34,102,433 of record NC_134491.1, read on the forward strand.
GCCTTTTTGTTTCCAAATTGAGTGATTATGACCAATAAGACCCGGTGCAAAGCTAGGATTATTCCAAATGGGTGACATCAGAGAACTTGCTGAGGTGAGTGAGTTTTTTAATCTTGAAGCTTCCCAAACAGATATGGAGTTAGCCATTGAGGTAAGCGGTAAAATAGCGTTTTTCCTTGATGTTTTAGGTAGCCAAATCAAATTGTTAAGCTCTAAAGGGGAGCAAGCCGCATGTTCGAGCTCTACCCATCTTTTTAATTTGGGGTCGGAATGCCATTGTATGACCTGGCTTAATTGAGCCGCTTTGAAATATGACAACAGGCAGGGTACAGCTAGGCCACCAGCTAAGATAGGTCTCTTCATAGATAATTTATTTACTCTCGGTTTTTTACCTCCCCAGATAAAATTAGATATTCCAGACTGAAGTGAGAGTATGTCCTTCAGTTTGAGTGGCACTGGTAATGTCTGGAAGAGGTATAGGATACGAGGAAGTAGATTAATCTTAACGCTGCGAATCCTTCCAATCCAAGAAATCTTCTTGGAAGACCATCTGATTAGGTCTTGTTTTAGAGTCCAGATCAGTTTGGGATCATTTGCTTTATAGATGCTTTTTGCATCTTTGGTGATATGGATCCTCAAATATTTTATCGAGTTCTTTTGCCAGTTAAAGTTGAAATTTAGCTTCAATAATTTCTCTGTATGTCTAGGGAGGTTGATATTCAGAGCTTCAGATTTGGATTGGTTAATATTGAAACCTGAGACCTTGGAGAATTTATCCAGTAGGCCGTACAGGTTAGGTAATGAAGTAAGGGGTTTGGAGATAATTAATAGGATATCATCAGCATACAGGGCCACTTTATGTGATTGGGAGAAAACGTTTAACCCTGAGATGTCCGGACTATCTCGTATTCGTGCCGCAAGGAGGAGGGGAGATAAAGGGCATCCTTGTCTTGTGCCACTCTGGATTTGAAATGGGACCGAGGGGAAGCCCTGATGTATGACCCTGGCGGTTGGACCTGAGTATAGCGACATAATCGCTCTGCTCACCCAGTTTCCGAAGCCAAATGCCGCGAGCGTTTTTTTTAAGTATGGCCAGTCTATCCTATCAAACGCTTTTTCTGCATCCAGACTTAATAGCATGCTTTGTGCGTTATTTTTGTTAGCCAATTCCAACAGATCAATAAATCGTCGGGTGTTATCCGCTGCCTGCCTCCCTTTAACAAAACCGACCTGATCTGGGTGTATTAGTCTGGGTAAGATAAGGCTTATTCTATTGGCCAATAATTTAGCATATATTTTGATATCAGTATTAATTAGAGATATTGGCCTATAGCTTTTACAATTTAGCGGATCCTTGCCAGGTTTATGTATAAGTGATATAGACGCTCGCAGCATGTCCCCAGGAATCGGGGCTCCTGCTAAGATAGCATTAAACATTTGGAGCAGCCTCGGGGCTAGTGGAAAATTTCTTATAATAAAGCCCCGAAAAGCCATCAGGGCCTGGTGCCTTAGATGACTTAAGCTCTTTAATGGCCTGCGACACTTCTTCCAATGTGAAGTCAGTGCCTATAGCTTCTCTGTCTTGCTCTGTCAATCTCTCTAGTTTTGAGCTGGCTAAGAAATCTCTCAATGCTCTGCTCGTGGTGTTGTTATGTGCCAATTTCTTTCCATCGTAAAGGGAACCATAGAATGAACCGAATTCTTCTATTATTTTTTTAGGGTTGGCCGTGATTATACCCGATTTTAAGCGTATAGCTTGGATATTAAACTTAGATTGCATATCCTTCAGTGCCCGAGCCAGCATCGTATCCGGCCTGTTTGCTTTTTCGTAAAATTTCCTCTTAGACCAACATAAAGAGTTATCTGCCCGGGAAGTCAATAACATATTTAATTCAATTTTTGTGTCTTTCAGTTCCTGTGTCGTGATCGGGTCTGGGTTGTTCTTATGATTTGATAGCAGGGAATGCAATTTGGATTGGAGCGTCCGAATTTTGGAGTCTCTTATTCTTTTCCTCTTGGCTGTAGTGGTGATTAATATGCCCCTTAAAGTTGCTTTGTGAGCCTCCCATAATACTGTATGGGACTCCACAGAGCCTGTGTTTATCTCAAAAAATTGAGCTATCTCTTGATCAATTGTATCGCATATATCAGGTATTTTGAGGATAGATTCATTAAGTTTCCAGTTTGCACCTGGTCGATTGGTCTGAATATTGTTGCACCGAAGCTCAATTGGTGCATGGTCAGACCATGAAATATCATGGATCTTTGTATGAGTGACCTTAGGAACCAAGTGGCACGAAACAAAGAGGCAATCGATTCTGCTGTATGATGTGTGTGGGTGGGAGTAAAAAGTATAGTTTCTGGATGTAGGGTGGAGTTCCCTCCAAATATCAATGAGGTGATTGCCTTTTAAGGCACTGCGTAGGGTGTCCTGTGCTTTTTTGTTATCCGAGTCGCCTCCTCCTGATCTATCTAGGGCAGGCTGTAATGTAATATTGAAATCTCCAGCTATTATGATATACCCCCTGGCTACTGAGTGTAGCAAGCGGGAAAATCTATCAAAGAAGGACGCCTCTTGAGCGCAGGGTCCATATACAGAGGCTAGTGTGATGGGCTGCTCATGGATTGTTCCCGTTATAATAATGAAACGACCTTCCGCGTCCTTTTTGATTGTCTGAGCTATGAAAGGGATGGTATTATGAAATAAAATAGCTACTCCTCTCTTTTTGGCTGATGCTGAGGCCGTGTAGAATTGGGAGAAACCCTTGTCTAAAAACCTAGGGGAGTTATTCTTACTGAAGTGTGTCTCCTGCAAGAACAAAACCTCCACCTTTTTTCTCTTATAATCCGTGAAGGCTAGTTTTCTTTTGGTCGGGCTATTAAAGCCCTTCACGTTATGTGAGATTAATGGTAACGCCATATCTTATGGTACATGAGGCGATGTGTAGAGTGTTCTGTATACTTACATTTGGTACTATTCTCATGGTTTCTTTCAGATGTGTCCATACCTGTCACACCACCACGATGAACCCGCCGGAGACAATGCATCCTGGGGGGGTGGGGGGGATTGAGGGAGAGGGCAGGGATAGGTAGACAAGACATGGGAAATAACGAGAGGATTAGCACGAGGATGGGAAAAAATGAAATGTGTGAGAAAAAAAAAAAATAACAAGGGAAGAACAAAATGCAAGAGCACATCTCGGGGGCCCCCGAGTGTAGCTCCTGTGCCCAGGGGGTGGGTCATCTGGCCTCACCAAAAGGATGAGCCAATCTCCAAACATGGAGGTCAACCACCCTGGGTCTTGTAATCGGGCCCTTAAAACTGGGGACCGAGGGGGGGGCCACATGTGCGAAGGAGAGTGGCTCCCCCGGCACCATTCAGTATTGTGAGAACTTTGTAATTGTGACTAAACATATGTCAATGACATTAATACAATAACATTTAATTGTGTAAATCGGCAAAACCCAAAACCTGTGTCAAAACATATACCAAACATATACCAAAACGTAACACGTGTCCCCCATATCTCTTGTCTTGTATCCCCTTATCCCAAGATGATCTTTCCAACAAGGGGATATAGCTAGATGTTACTTATGGGCATATCCGGTCAATATGTTTAAAGTATCCTGCCATATGAACATATAACTATTAAATAACTTATAACTCATGTAACCAACGATAGCTGTGTATAGTTACACATATTTGTATATTGCGGGTCATTTTGTGGGTCATATAGAATCCATATAGCTGATATATGTATCCTAATAATATGTAATGCTCTTATCAGAATTCATATATCTTGTATATCATATATCCCATATATCTTATATCTTATATCTTGTATATATAGATATATGCTTTGACTAACATAAGTATTATCTATAGAATAACTATAATGAGCCTAATATCCATTATGTTGATAGCTTATATATAACTTAAATCTAACTTCCAAATCCCCCACAAACTTATTTGTCTGACTCGACATCTTTATCAGCTTTTTTTTTTGTATATTACACTTTATATGGTAAAATAAGTCACTGTATATCGCTGTATAATATAAAATCCTATATATGAAAGCATAATAATTTATGTAAGAATATACTTATTATTGTACCTACTGATATAATATGCAATATCTATATACTGATATACATATACTTAATGTGGGGTGACATGTTTAAAGTGCTTTTTAGTGACTTAGGGCAATTTGATAATATTATATTATTAAGGATATTTGATGGTGAGGATATCATTTTTTATTATTATTTGGCTGAGAGGGTGAATGTAGGGAAACATGGGGGCCTATGTTATAGTGTTGACAGTGTCAACCGTGGATCTTGGGTAGTTGGAGGGAAAGATGTTGCTGTCCCATCTCCCCTCCAACTCTGCTCTGTCCCAGCAGCTGAGACGACTGTCCTCCATGCTGAGGCTCGTGCGCCCTGATGTCCCATGAGAGCGTCCGAGATCTCGCGGTAACAGGGTGCCCAGCGATGACGTCACGTCTCAAGCGCGCGAAAAAGCCATTCTGCTTCCCGCTCGAGACCGGTGAGGACCTCTGCAAGATGGCTGCCGCTCCGAAGTTGCGTGTAGATCTGCTCCGTTCGAAAGCTCACTCCTAGACCTCCCAACCATCCGATGCTCCTCAGGTAAGTCTGTATGTGCCTCAGGAGACTCCGGAACCCTCAGAGGGTGCAGTTGTTTAGCTCGAAGACGGGATAAAGTCAGAATTAGATGGAGGGTCTTGTGGGATCCTGTTTTACAGGTTTTATTGGGATCTTGTATTTTAGGTTTATTGGAATTTGGTGTTTCCGAAACTACGCCGTTTTTGGGTTTGGCGTTTGACCGGGCAGATCCTGCTTGGCTCCAGACAGGCGCGGTGGTCGTTGAGCTCCCTGCGGACGGGTGAGGGGGGCATTGGTATGGGCTTGTAATTCCTATGCCAGTTAGGAATCCCTCCCCATCCTCGATCCTTCGCAGGGTATGCGCAACGCCATTTTTAATGGACAAGAGGGCGCATGGGAACAACCACCTATATTTGGTGTTGTTCTCCCGCATTGCTTTTGTGATAGGGGCAAATGCCTTACGTTTGGCCAGGGTGGCAGGGGCTAAGTCTTGATAGATTTTAAGTTTGACTCCTTCAAACTCTAGGGAGCTGTCTTCCCTGGCAAGTCTGCAGACCGCTTCCTTTGTACGGAAGTGGTGGAAGCGGGCCACTATGTCTCTGGGGGGGTCCCCCTTTTGGGGTTTGCTGCGGAGAGCTCTATGGCACCGGTCCAGCCGGATTTCAGACTCCGGTTTGTCCGGGAAGATATACTCCAGCCAGCTGTTGGTAAAGTCCTCCGGGTCCATGATGGTTTCAGGTACCCCCCTCAGCCTTATGTTACAGCGCCTGTCCCGATTTTCGGCGTCTTCCACCTTGTCCTCCAGCAGTCTCATTTTATCCTGCATTGTGGATATTTGATCAGTGTTTTGTGTGACTGCTGCGGCTGTATCGTCCGCTTGCTTCTCCAGAGAATCTGTTCTTTCTCCTAGCGCATCTACCTCCTTCTTTAAAGCCCAAAGTTCGGTCTTAAAGAACTTCTGCATCTGGGCACAGAATTCTTTTAAATCCTTACGACGGACCGTTTCCTCATCTCGGTCGTCTTCAATAGAGGGATCGCAGTCGGGGTCCATACTGCTTGTCTCCGCTGGAAGCTCCGGTTTCTCCGACGGGGTTACCCCTTTTCTTTTAAAATAAGTAGATACTGGCTGGCTTTTCACCCGTGTAGTTTTGCCAGCTGCCATCCTCGAAGGTTTATGTCACTGATAGTATATTTATATCCGTGTCTATCTTGGGTTTTATTGCTTTTTTTAGCGTTAAAGGTGCCGATGGGAGCGGAGCTCTGTAGTTAGGGCTCCTCTCTCCTCACCATCGCGCATGCGCCTCCAGACTGACTTTTAAACACCTTGAGCTGCCCTTTTACGCCAAGGTGTTGGGGACTGTTACGGTGATCCCTTCGGCTGATTAAACTGCCGGGTTGCTATGACATCATCGTCACGGTATAATCGCAAAACTTGGAGAGCTGGGAGGAGAAGCTCTGAGGCAGCGGCGTCCATGGTGGCATGCAGTTAGCATTCCCCGTGGAGACTGGACCTTACCTGATTCATCTCCACAGCTGAGATAGGATTTTATCCTGAACTGCCAGAATTTGCTACCACATTGTACTGGTAAGTAGCTGTTTACCTGCGCTGTATAAATAATACAAACATACTTCACTACTGTATATTGGCATTTTCGCTCATCTTTAGGTTCTACCCCAGCCTGGAACTATCTTATGGACTCTAATTTCATACATGTCCCTGTAGTTATCTCGAATATCGATTTACCTACTTGTCTTTGTTTGCGCCTTTGTTTTCTTTCCATATATTTATTTTTGGCTTTTGTATATAGCCATTACATTGTGGCAGCATTCATTGACACATTCTAATTATTGCTTGCTGACATCTTGCTTGCTGACATGTTGCGCACCTTATCTCTTGTCGAGATATATATATATAGATATATATATATACACATACATACATACTGTGTATATATATATATATATATATATATATATATATATATATATATATATATATATATATATATATATATATATATATATATATATATATATATATACTTAAAAAATCCTTCTTGGATTTCTCCTTTATAACAACCTTTGATTTCTATAGCAGACTTTAGCCCACCTCCCAGGCAGTGCAAGATCTTTGCATCACTTTCCTGTTTGTGATCATTTGTTGCCAATGTTCCCAGCAGTTTGACCTGTAAACTGTAACAATAGATATTTACATTAGTATATAAGGGTGCAGTACATTGTAGCTGCTGAGTTACACTGAGTGAAAGATTTATTTGAAACTGTAAGGCGCCCATTATGTTAGTCACACAATCAGGATTTTTACAGATTTATAACAGGAGCACCAAACAATTGCCAGCTTAGGTAAGAATGTAGAATTATTCATTGTCACATGTGTTACATATATAAATAAGAAAAACATTAAAAAGAGGGGGGAGGGGTAGTGTTGCTGCTTAATTAACATATGTACGGTATTAGATGAATGCAAAAACTCCCTTTGCATAACCCAGTAGTTACAGTATTTAGAAACGTGGGAGTTAGTGTTAGTTTTCTGATGCACATACAGTATGATACTCGTACGCCCCAGATTTATTTTTCTATTGTTCTTGACGTTCTTTCTTGTACGCTCTGACGTCATCTGACGTCATCGTCACGGTATCATCACAAAACTTGGAGAGCTGGGAGGAGAAGCTCCGAGGTGGCAGCTAGCGTTCCCCGTGGAGACCGGACCTTACCTGATTCATCTCCACAGCTGAGATAGGATTTTATCCTGAAATGCCCGAATTTGCTACCACATTGTAAGTAGCTGTCTACTTGCTCTGTATAACTAATACAAACATACTTCACTATATTGGCATTTTCTCTCATCTTTAGGTTCTACCCCGGCCCCGACCCCAGAGAATTTGCAACATACATTATATTAAGCTTTATGTCATGTACTTATCCTTTCAATAAAGCGCACCATTTTAAATAATTGATGACATACGTCACATTGTGTTGCATCAATCTGCTTTACACACATGGAGAATAGTTTTACATTTTGCACATCCATAACTACAGGACCAAACATTTCCATTGCTACATCATCTAAATTATTGTCCACTCTTAGAATTAAACTGATATGAAAATTACAGGGGGAGCCAAAAGCTCAACTGCATTCATTCAAATAAAACATTATTTGCTACTATTTTGCTTCTGCTGCATCGACCGGTATTCGAAAAATTCACGTGTTGTGTACATAGGAATACCCTTGTCATGACCCGGGAGGTCTTCCAACCTTACCGCCTTAAGACGCTAGTGCAGAAAAATGCATTTTAGAGTTCTGTTTTTTTAACACCTGAAATTGACACAGTAGCACAGTAGCACAGTACTGTACTCATTGCAATTCATTTCATTGCACCCAAAGAAACAGAATCCATGAAATTCAAACAAAGCAATCGCGATAATCATGGGTGCGTAGGGCGATTGGCCGCGTGGAATACAGCAGAGCACACGAAATCGGCGCCGTGATTTGTTCGAATAACGGCCACTGCAGCTGTAATAAAAATATCACTTGACCTTCACATGTCTCAGACAGGTCTGCAACCTTACTTTCACCATTTTCTCCTAGCATACAATACTTCCACTGCAGCTAGGGATTGTGGGAAATGGAATGAAAATGAGCACACAGTGTCACCTTTAGCTTCAAATCCAATTTAACATGGCTACGTCAATGCATGCAGTTTCCAGTTACAACATTTTTATCACTGCTTTATTGCTATGAAAGAAGTTATATGAATAATTGTATGCTCACCTTTCCATCCTGCCATACTCTAAACTCAAATAATTTCTCTGTGGTATCTCCAGCAGAGAACCATATTCACGCTCTATTTCAGATATAGCACCGTATGTGAGCACAGCTTACTGCTTGTTAAAAAAACTTTACATTTTCAGATAAAATGACATGGTGATATTCAGCTGTGTGATGCATCAATGTACTATCTAGAAGAATTGCCCTGTGTCTTATACCCAAGTTTTTTGTACACCCACCTGCTTTTATCCGATGCTTTGTGAATTCTGTTTTACAAACAGTAGACTTTCAACTGTCCCCAAAAAACAGGTTTTGCTCATAAAGCTGGAAACTCAGTGGTTGCAACTTGTCATATGTTTGTCATGTTTTCACTCAGACTGTTGAAAGCTATAGTTTCATGGAAATACGGGAATATTATTTTCTGTCAGTTAGCTATTATTTAGTCTGAAGGTCAGTTAAGGATGATTTACAATTGTCAGACAAATATAATGACTATTAGAATTCTACCTGGACTGTAGGATATACACAGATGTAGCGTACTATATATAATAATTCTTGGGTACAGAAATCACATTTCCTTATGGTAGAATTTATACTGGACATAAGTGTTTGTTTCCAGTGTGCTGAAGATAATCTTTCATTTTCAAAGTGATTAAAACTGAACAATGGACAATTATGCATAAAAAGAGACATGAGTTGAACATTTTTGTAGATCCGTGTAGAGCAGTGACCGATTTCAGTTAAATATCTTATCTGAATGCTATATTATAAAGAAATGCTTTTGTAGAGAGTGACATTGCCCCCTCTGATACCTCAACATACCCAGGGATGTCACAGAGTTTCTATAAGATTCAATGGTAATGTGAATACTTTAGTATACTTTACTCCAATATATCACAAAAGAAAAAACAACGAAGCTTACTACAGATGCAGCGGCCGCTATTTTAAGGAATCAAGCAGTGTATACCTCGGAATACCCAGGTCATGGCGTGGGATTTCTTCCAACCGTACCGCCTGCGAGTGAAGGCGAGTGCATAAAATGGCATTTTAGTGTTGTGGCTTTTAAACACCTGAAATTGACACAGTAGCACAGAAGCACAGTACTGTACACATTACAATTCATTCATTTAATTGCGTATAATTGCACACAATCCATGAAATTCAAACAAAGCAACCGCGATAAACACGTGTGCCTGGGGCGATTGGCCACGTTCATGCCACGTGGAGTACAGAAGCGCACACCAAAACGGCCGTGATGCCTTAAAATTACGGCCGCTGCATCTGTACATTTGTACGTTCAGGTTAGAAATCGACAATTACCTCTTTGATAGAAGACTTTAAACATCATGCACTAGTGGACATCCTTTATATGGTTTGATAGACACCCAATGACTAGAGATGGATGAATTTATCTGAATCTGATTCATGGATTTTCCTAGGCAATTTTTCAGACCAAATTCGATCCATATGCTGAGATGCGAAGTCGGATTTTATCAACTTTCGTCCACTCAGATTCTTTCAAATTCAACCAATGGGCTCGGATTCTAGGACTTAAAAAATATTATTTACATGTTTGAACAATAGTACTACAGCAACTGCAGCCCTAACCAACCCACAGCTAAACCCGGCAGTGCCTACAACACAATTGCTTAAGCTTGAGGCTGCTCCAGTACAGTGCATACTGTATATACTCCTCCCCCTATTATAATTCGAAATGATGAATGGGGATTCAGTTTGCAGGTTCGGATTCCAAATCCATAAATGGATTTTCAGTAATAGGAGAAAAAATATATAATCTGCCTTTTCAAGACTGCGGATATGGCTTTAAGCCTTAGACTGTTATCTTGGTTTTTTTTACATCTGTGTTTAACCCATGGAATATTTTATAAATCATTATTGCTCTCTGAGGAAGAGAGAGCTTGTCTTATAATATCAAGTGTTAATCCAAATTAAAAAGGTATCACCTAACACTGAGGTACTCATTTAATCGCAACTAGACTAACACGGCTATTTCTACTTAATTTAGGATTTAAGCAGAACATTCGCCCATCTCTACCAATGACTCCTTAATATAAATATTTTCCGCCAATAATTGAAATAATTTTTGTATATTTATTGTCATACTATTACTACTGATTCTGAAAGGGTAGTTCATAATTGTGCATATATATTTGTGAGGTCACGATTTCTTGAATATCCTCTATTTATATTCTATATTTATTTCTAACAACATTTATATAGCCCACTTATCCAGGGCGCTGAACATTAGTTAGTAAAACAAAGGTGTGGTTACATATATTAGTCAACACCACTGATGATGTATCCAGGAGAATTATAGTAATAACATTGATTGTAACACTGGTTAATACAACTGATAAAAAGTATCTAATCTGTATCTTCTTTTATAGGCTGTCATCAAAGTAATATGATGCTATATACTAATGTGTCAACAATAATAGTACAGAAGTCATCACTTTCAGGTTTGATGCTTCAAGGCTTGCAGTTAACTTTTTAAATACAGCTTTTTGTTTATTTTATTACTTTAACTTTCATTAGTTAATTTTTATTAGCATACAACTTCAAATTATTGTTATTACTAGAAGTATTTCATATTCATTTTTGTTGTCTGTAATGCTTGCAGAGCTTTAATGTACAATGTTACTGATCTTTAATACTGTACGTTAAGTGTTTGCTGCATATCACCCGGGGAAGCTATGTAGCCATAACAGATCAGACTGAAAATCAGCTTTATTACTGCAGCAAATTCTAAACCAGCTTTCGTGAACCATAAGTCAATAAAGCAGATTGTCAATTTAAGCTCTAAGATAAGATGAAAAGCTTTTTGTCCATTTCTTGGGCTCTGCAGGTTGTTTACGTGTTCTTGGCACTAGTTCAAGAACAGTAGCTTAAATGTTGCTTATGTATACATACAGTATAGTAGAGTTCAAACCTCTTGGTTCACAACCTTACACCATTTGAGATAAGTGACCTTTGTATTAAAAAGAAATGTTTCAATTGTTTAGTACAAAATGAGGATACGTTTAACAGGATGTTATTTTCCATTCATGTTTTGGCCAACATTTTATTTAGAAAACTGCATATGTAGCATCTGCTTATTATTTCATTACTTGACTCTATAACATACAGTGTTACAGAACCTTGTATTAATAGACTCAAATATTAGCATCAGCGCAAAAACAATTATACTGTATTTGCATTAACATACACCTTTGTGCTGCATTTTAATATATACTGTATTCCAGCATCATACCAAATAATTAATGTTTTATTAGTGGGTTTTTTAATGTCTCCCTCCATGAAACAAGTAAATATTGGTATAATATATTGGTATTGGTATAATATCATTGATATTCATAACATGCTGATACAAATGTTGTAGATTGTGGGATAACTCTAAAACATTCTGTGAGAGCATACAGTAGTAAAATTATGCAGTGATGTTAGAGCTGCACTGTTTAATAAACAACATTTATATGACAGTTTAGACAAACTTATGTTATCCTACTCCACATTAATCAGTGTCTATTGCTAAACATTTTGTATCAATTCCAATACTATTTGGGCAAGCGATCTATATTAAAGCCCTAAGTTGTGGATTAATATACAGGCAGATTGTTGCAGCTGTGATCATACAGTCTTTTATTGGACATGTTTTTTAGTGTTTAGTCTATGTATAGGATACAGGCCAATATCATGTGGCTCATCAGCATCTATTGCTAAACAATTTGTAGTATTATCAATACCAATTGTGCAAGCGATCTATATTAAAGCCTTAAATTGTGGGTTAATTTGCAGGCAGAGTGCTGCAGCTTTGACTATACAGCTCTCTATTTGACATGTTTTATTAGTGTTTAGCCTATACTGTATATAGGTAATAGAGCCAATATCATGCGGCTCATTTAATCTGGAGCAATATAAATATTATACTTGTATACTGTCTTAGCAAAGGAGCTTACATTAGATTCTAGTGATAAGTAGCATTAAACTATATATATTGTTAAGTGTTGCACATATGTATGGCAGTTGTCAATTCATGGTATATAGTATAGATTAGATGGTCATATATACATCACTATACCCATTCCAAGGTTGTAGATAAAATACCATCCTTTCACTTCAAGAGAGATATATATTGTATCTCTTTCAGCAAACTATTATAGAGACAGAAGCACCACGTTTTATCTTAATATTTGCATTTTTATTCAACTGTCATCACTTCATGTAGTCACCAAATGTTAAAATAAAAATGCGTGTATGCGCATATGCATGACATCACGTTTCTATATGTATTGTTTATTATTTACTAATCAATACTTTTGCTAGGCTTGCTCTTCTTTTCATATTGTTTTTATTTTATGCGCATGCGTGTTCTGTACATATGTCTCATTAGAACCTTGTTGAAACACATATGCATGTCATGCCTTAGGCGCATCCGTGTATGTCTCATTGGAAAACCTTTTTGAAACGCATATGCGTTTCATCAAATTTAGGCGCATGCGTGTTTGTCTCATTGGAACCTTGTTGAAACGCATATGCGTGTCATCACATTTACGCACGTGTGTACACTGGCGACACACTTTATTCGAGCTTGGCTAGTCCCACGAATTCGGGTATACCCGGGTGTATTGAGGTTTGTGACTGTTTTCTGCCCGAGTGCATTGAGTTATTTTCCAAGCAGGGATTGAAGCATTTTATTCCCGCTGGCTGCAATACTGCACAGTATATATATATATACTGCATTACAATTCATGAATTTATGCCATCTGGTAGACACGCGAAGCATTGCAGCCTATTAAATCCTAATCATTATCATTTAACAGATCAGCCGCCCATCAGCCAGGCATGAACCCAGGCTGGGAAGGCAAATGCAACGGGGCTTGTCAGAGGTGAGGAGCGGCGCATTCCAGGTATCTGCCAGGTACATACCGGGTATTTGCTCGAATAAAGTGTGTCGGTGCAGTATGTCTCATTGGAAAACCTTGTTGAAACACATATGCGTGTCATCACATTTAGGCGCATGTGTGTATGTCTCATTGGAAAACCTTGTTGAAACGCATATGCGTGCATCACATTTAGGTGCATGTGTATGTGTGTCTCGTTGGAACCTTGTCCTACAGTACATGTGCGTCTGTACGATGAGAACAAACTTCTGATAGGCTCTGGCTCTTGAGCCCCGCCCTCTCCCTAGCTGTCCACCAATTGTATCTACTGTAGTAACTGCTCAGTCAATCATAATGTAGGACTACATTTTCAATAATTGTGCATGAATTGAATGAAATTAAATAACCCTGAGCAAAGCGATTGATTACAGGAGAACTGACCGATCTGCAGCTTACTGTAGCTAATCACATGTCTGTGTGCATATTGTATTGATGCACATAATGTAATTTATTGTTTTAAAAAAAAAAGAATATATATATTTTTTTAAACAGCAGCTTGAGCTGCAGCTTTACACTGTACTGTACATTATATTTACCTTCATTATAAACTTTGCCAAAGGGTGGAGATGAGCCACTGGCACTCCCGTAGTCTGAATTATAGTTGAGAGGTGATAGCTGCTCTGCTACACCTGTAGTTGACAGCTGATGAAGCTGGAAATCTTTTTGGTACATGCAAGCTTGCTGGTACCTGTACGTGAAATCAGGCTCAGGCAGGCAATTTAGCAGGTTTTCTGGCGGGGACAGGTAGCAAGGGTTGCCGTTCACCAGGTTTTCACTGATGTCCGGACCGTTATTGTAAGACGGTGCTAGTGCTGGCGCTGTTGCCGGTGCTGTTACATTGCTGGATTGGGATTGACAAATCTTATATAGATTAAACCCGACCTTTCTTCTTTTGAAATTGCCATGATCAAACATACTGTAAAAATCAGGGACAACACCCCAATACCCGCTTGTATCTCCGGCAGGAGGGGCAATGCAAAAAAAACACTGATCGCTACTTAAGGTTTTTCTTATTGCATGCTTCCACGCACGAACGTCAGGTGAAAACAAAGTTTGAAATGAAAAAATCATATATTTCTGCAACAGTCGCCATGTTATCTGCTGCAGCATTAATTGCAGAACATATTAAAAATGGATAACTACAGTCAGGTTTTTTTATACGTCTGTGGTGTGCACATTATGTCCAGTGCAGTCAGCAATTGTGCAAGGATACTGTAGGAATGTAGAAAAAGCACACAGCTTTGAGTTTTATAAGTTTCCATTATGAAGCGCCTAAATTTGATAACGTCTTCAAGGTCAAATCACAATGGACCACTGTGGTAGACTTGGTTTTTACATTATCTGGTTTCACACACCTGCAAATTGACACAGTAGCGCAGACAGAACTGTACACATTACAATTCATTCATTTCTGCCACCTGGCGGATACGCGAAGAATTGCACCCAAAGAAATCCGAAACCATTAAATTAAACAGATCAACCGCGTGTGCCTGGCAACGTGAATGCCGCATGAACGATGTCGGGAACGCGGGAATGCGGAGTTAATACCGCGTGGAATACAGCAGAGCACACGACAACAGCTCCGTGATTTATTCGAATAACGGCCGCTGCAGCTGTATGTGTTTTATTTTTCAAGCAATTATTAAGCTTTAAGGCGTTTTTCATCCCATTTGTATGAATGGGCAGAAAAATGTTTTATGGCTGAGCACCGTTTAGTAAATATGGCTCCATATTATCGTTTACGTCACTTTTTGTGTTTCCACTTTTTAAATTCTGCTGTAAATATTTCATGTTACCAACCATTTAAAAATAGACATTTTTTTTACAATAAGTCTTCATTTCTGGATACTCAACACGTTGTTGTCAATGAGCTTATAACAATACCACCACGAAATAGAATAGTACATTACACTAGCTATTTTGTATTGCAATTAATGGCTGAAACTGTTTTACATCCTCAGCATTACAACTAGAATTCTAAAATACGGCAATAAAAAGGGCAACAGTTATCTGTAATCTTATCGTTTCATCAACATAACAAAGAAAATCAGTACTGCAAATTGTGTGAAGGCGTCTGTTTCTGCTATCAATAAGTAATGGAGCAGAGTCTAAGCAATAACAAAGATATATAATTGCTACAGGCTTTCAATGATCACGCAAACAAGGTATAACAGTTTTCTCTTTTCTGCTGTTCAATTATTGATGTCTTGAGATATACAAAAGCAAACTAGAGTGGTTCAATATAATCTGCATTGTTTTTATATAGGGGATGCAGTTTCTTTAATAGGAACATGTTTCTTGAATTTGATTTGAGGCGTAGATGCAATTTTATAGCCTTGTTCTTAATATGTTTATAAATGAAACAGGTTACATGAGCTACAGTATCTTTAAATACAATTTTTTTCCATTTTGAGTGCTGCAGGCCCCCTTGCTTTTGATTCATTCCAGATGGGTACACAGGTCACCATTCTCCATGTACAAGCACCTTGCTAAAATGTTGAATTATTATAGTAGGTGTGCCCACCATACCCAATCTTTGCTTAGCACTGTTTAGCAAATCTGACCTTAATCCCTATAGTCTCTGAATTCCTTCAAGTCAGGATAGTAAATTGTAACTGTTCAACACATGTAAGGCAACCCAGTTGTCCCTAACTTCCTTTCTTTTGGCTTTTCTGAAACCTTATCCAAGAACCTGCTTTTAGTCTTGCAACTAAGAAAGGAATATAGCTCTTCATGTACAGTGCGTTATACTCACTACTGAGACGTTCATTTGCCAAATGGCCCCAGAGTTCAGAATGGCCTTTAATATGTGTCTTTCCTGCTGAGATTTTATAAAGGTTTCAGTATTAATGACAGGTATGGTGGCCGGGGTTTCTACTTCCGATGCCCTCACATGGTACAAGTGTATTGCATACACACTGCCCCATACAATCATTTGTATATGTGTGTTATAATTCCTGACTTTGGTCCCTAACCAGTATGCTGTGAAGATTTCTTCCACAGTCTTCATCAGGACGGGGCAGACTGCTTCACAGCACATTGCATAAGGGCCTTCATCACAGATAACCAGGGTGTCTTTCAATGTTTCATTAAATAAGAATATTATTTCTCTGTGGTATTTACCATGGAACCATTTCAGTCATATTGCTTTTAGATGAGCACATAGCTCTAGCTATTTTTTAAATGATCAATTGTACAAATGTAGGTATGAGCTGATTGTTTTATAAAGTCTCACCAAATTGATTTGATAGCACTGCTAAAATGTGTCAGACAATTTAATTATAATCATAAGTAAATAATACAATGATTGCCTGTAGGTATACATCTGGGATGCATATATAACACATTCAAGTACTTTCATTTGTTCCGATTGTCGGAATCTTACTGCCGCCTCAAGGATTCTGATGTTTAATGGGTCTTGTTAACCCCTTGGCTGCCAGAGGGGACTACAATACATTTCAATGCAAGTCATGTTATCTCCCTTTGCTTCATGAAACAAAATTAGAGCTCTACAGGGCAGGAATTCAGTGTGTATTGTGTACACTGCCAGTGCTACATAACAAACATACCATCTCAATGTAAAGTAGTCAATTCTGTTGCAAGAAGCTTTCATTTACCCTCTAAAAGTCTTTATTGTGCACCTGCTTAATGCAGCAATTATGACAATAACAGGAAAAAAAATTCAGACATTAAAAACTACTCCTTTTTTGTTCTTATTTCTATGTCCAAATCCTTATGTTGTCAGCTGGTGCAGTGAATGATGGTCAAGAGATTGTAACCGGCTTGTGTAAGTCATGTGAAATCACTGTAGTACGATGTGTACGTTGCTATTAGATCACAAGTGCAACATTCCTCCCTTTCTCTAGTGCAATTTAACGAAATCATTTGCCAGTGGGGTTGGTGGATGTTGTTTCTAAAATAAACTGCACTCTCAATTGTCTTTATTTTTCGAAACTCCGAGGAAACTGTGTTCTCATAAATGAGCTCAGGATCGTGGCTAGTAACAGAAAGTAAAGAATATTGAATCTCCTCTGCTGAATCTAATATTTAGCAACTTATCACAGCAAGTTTGAGGCGTCTTCGTTTTGGCTGCATCTTTAGTTTCAGAAGCCGCATCTTCTTAGATAGTTTGCACTAGGTGCCCCTTGGTTGACTGGAAGATAAGGGTGCCTATCCTCAATACCTGTGAAGTCTCCCCTCCAAAACTTGCTATGCCCTTACCACTGATTTTTCTGTTTACTGTTTCCTCACATCTTTACAAACCTTTATGTTCACTCCAACTTCCCCACACCCCTCTTATCCCTATTCCTTTACCTATCCTCCCCTCCATCTATGTCTGTGACAATACATTGCATCATTATCTTTACACCTCTCCACAAATCCTCTTTTCACACCCTACCTACTCCTACCTGCTGCTGGGGATATCTCTCCTAATCCTGCACCCAGTCGTATAGACCTGTTCTCGTCCCCGCCTCCCTGTCACCTCTTCTCTTGCTAACGGTGTTAACCTATCTGATTGATCTAATATTGACTAACCTTAAAACTTACCTCACAAATCATACATCCCAATAGCCTGCACACATGGCTATTTTCCCACACCCACAGTCACTGAGGCAAAGCACTGTCAGCCACTGCACTTATTCCCTCACCTGCTGTCTCTGTAAGTCTCCCAAAACTTAGATTGTAAGCTCTTCAGGGCAGGGATTTCCTTTCCTATTGTCTGATTTTGCTGCACTTATTATATTATTATAATTCCCTGTACTGTATTCTTTGTGAAACGCTGAGTACACTTTTGGCGCTATATAAATAAAGATACATACATACTACAGTATACTTCATCTGCTTCAACATTTATTGATATGGTGTGCATTACAACCCATGTATTCATAATTATATCTTATACTGTATTTTACTCTTCTGCAGCCACAGACATTCCCCTTTGGCACCCTTAACAACTGCTTGGTGCTTCGATCATGTATGGCTGACAGCTACTGTATCTTTTATATTGTCTGGTGATAACACTAGCTCTAAGGAGAAACAGTGAGTCCTTGAGATTGAATTGATTTTTTAGGCACATTACTATACCTTTGGTTTAGCTTGACTATAAAGAAACCTATTATGTAGGTTAACACAATCGTCTATGGCTCCTATTGAATATTCTGTGGTGCCACTTCTTCATATAATGGAAGCCATTTGAACTTGGCTTATCTAAAAAGGGGGTAATTCATTAAACGGTGATAGTACAGATTGGGGCACTGTCACAGGCATGGTAGTCTATAGGAGTTTCCATGTGACAGTGGCCCAATCAGCACTATTGCAGTTTAATGAATAACTCACAAAGGCTTCTCTGACACAGAGAAGCATATTGCATAGTTGCCAATGCCTGAGACTAATGACAGTGTTGGTAAAGTTACATTTATGGTAAAGGAGGATATTTGATCTTACATCAACTTTGCCAACTTATTTTGCCCTCTATGCAAGAGCCTAATACATGGGAAATCTGATTATGCAAAACAAAGATAATGATATGAACACACATACAACTATTAAAATGGGATGCATACAGCATACAGTAACTTTCTCTGTCCCTCTATGCTAATTTGCCCATTGAGTGGCATAACATTTTCAGGATGCAGATGAGGCCAAAAGTATCCACTAAAAAAAATTTTGAGCAAAAAATGGAACGCAACATTCTAATTTTAAATTGTGCTTGTGTGTACCTATGTACTAATCAAAAATTGCGACATCAGCATAAACAATGTGAGTTTTAATTTTTTAGGTGCCAAAAAAAATGGACTGCTATTGGCATACAAATGGTAATGGTATGTACTATAAAAGACTGTTTATGTGTGTTCAAAAAACAGTGAAAGTGCATAAAAATCGTTTAACTTGGTGTAACCCGTCGAAAGTTTGTTAATAGTGTTAGCGCAGAATTAGGTTGCTATGTACTAACCTGTATTAAACCAAAAATGTTTTTGACGCAGTACGGATGTTTCATTATATAGGTTACCAATATGTTATATTTTCACATTAGGACTATTCTAAATAATATTACACTAATCATTTATATTTACTAGTGCTAGGTTATAAATAAAATATACACACCATTCTGTATTAATTTAAATTGTATCAATTAAACATTCAACATGATGTGATGCTTCAAAAAAATGAAACAAACTATATATATATATATATATATATATATATATATATATATATATATATATATATATATATATATATATATGTATATTATATATATATATATATATATATATGTATATATATATATATATATATATATATATATATATATATATATATATATATATATATATATATACCATAATACTGAGTTAAGTTATGGTGAGTAAAAAAAGTGACAAAAACCCTCCATAGGAAAGCAAATATGCAAATACAACTGTATGCTCATCTGCATGTCTTAGGCAGGTCTGCAACCCCACCTTTCCCCATCATCACCCAGCATACAGCACTTCCACTGCAGCAAGGCTTTCTCCTGTGGAGGGTTTTTGTCACTTTTTTTACTCACCATAACTTAACTCAGTATTATGGTATAGCCTATCCCATAGCCTCTCATGCATACCCAGTTAAAATCAACCCCACACTGATGAGACCCATCAAGGTCGAAACAGCTGTCTGTGGGTGGTTTTCTGGGTATGCACCTTAACCCTGGCTGTGCTCAAAGCTGTGACCATGCAGCAAGCTTAAGCCTATAGGGAACCATGTTAAAAATGATTTTTGAGGCAAAAAGTGACACTGTGTGCTCATTTGCATGTCATTTCCCAGAATCCCTTGCTGCAGTGGAAGTGCTGTATGCTGGGTGATGATGGAGAAAGGCGGGGTTGCAGACCTGCCTAAGACATGCAGATGAGCATACAGTTGTATTTGCATATATATATATATATATATATATATATATATATATATATATATATGTGTGTAATTAAGTTTTCGTGACTGAACTTAATTCAGTCAGGTGACATTTTAGACCTATAAAACTGAAAGTCAAACAGCCTATGTTGTTTGCAGCCATGTTTGAAGTAGCCAGGTTTCAAGTAGCATACAGTGCTCGACTTTAAAAGGGAGTTCAAAAGGAGTGGACAACACCTACTGGCCCTGATTCCTGAATTTGATTGACGCTGGAAAGGAGGATATTATCTATCTCAGACTGCACATCCCAGCACTAAACTATTGCTGTAATGCCACCTTTACTAGTTATATTTGCTATGGCCTCACTTCTTTTCAAATTATGCACTTCTTTTTACCAGCCTCATTATGTCTCTAACTCTATTTATATATCTCCAATTCTCCTTCCTTTGCCACTTCTCAGTTCACATGAACTACTTTCTTACCTGTGCCATCTGTCACTACACAGCTATACCAACTGCACTAAAACACACCCCTACAAATCATCCTCACATATTCTCTTTCTATCCTTTCTATCCTGCCTTATTTCTACATGCTTTTGTCCTCGCCTGCCAAATGCAACTTCTACTCCTTCTGGTGTCAACCCCTCCAACCTCATACCCATCCCCTGCTTCCCTCCCTCCTCTTTCCCTTTTTCCTGTGCCCTTTGGAATGCTCGCTACCTTTCTAAAAAGTTCCTCTCTGTGCATGACTTCTTTCTCTCTCACTCTCTGCTCCTGTTTGCTATTACTGAGACCTGGCTCACTCAGTCTGACTCTGCTCTGGAAGCGGCCCTCTCTTATGGTGGCATTTCTTTCTTCCACACTGATGGCAGGGGTGGAGGCGTGGGGCTCCTCCTCTCCTCTCGCTGCCGTTACTGAACCCTTCCTATTCCTCCCTCTCTTGCTTTTGCCTCCTTTGAGGCTCAGGCTGTCCAGATCTTCTCTCCTCTCCCTGTCCACGTGGTTGTCATCTATCGCCCACCTACCTCTACTCATCCCACTTCTGCCTTTCTCTCTCACTTTGAATCCTGGCTCTCTTTCTTTCTCTCCTCTGACTCCCCTGTTCTTCTCCTTGGGGACTTAAGCTGCCACATTGATGACCCCTCTCTCCCTTGGGCTTCCCAGTTTCTCTCTCTAACCTCTTCTTTTGGCCTTCAACAGTGGACTGCTGCCAGCACCCACAAGGATGTCCACTACCTAGACCTGGTTTTCACTAAAAACTTTTCTCTCTCTGATTTCTCCGTTTCCTCCTTTCCTCTCTCTGACCATCACCTCATTTAATTTTCTCTGTCTCTTGCTTCTCCCCTTCTCCAGCTCCATCTACACCTTGTTTCTGCAGAAACTTGTGCTCTACTCACCTACAGTACCAGATTTGATTCCACTTTATGCTCCTCTCTCCTCTCTCAGTTCTGCTCCAGAACTACAACTCTGCCTTATCCTCCTCTCTTGATCTACATGCCCCGCTTTCTCTCTTTCGTCCTAGCCCTTTTAACCCTAGACCCTGGCTAAATTCCCACACGTGCATGGTGTGTTCCTCCACTCTTTCCTCTGAAAGCTGCCCCTCACACTCTCGCAGACTTCCTTCACTACAAATTTATGCTATCCTGTTTAAACTCTGCCCTCTCTCAAGCTAAACAAACCTAATTTTCTTCACTTATCAACACGCACAAGTCTAACACACGCTGACACACTCTGTCTAACACACTCTGTCTTTGATTCTCTACTCAAACCACCCTCAGCTGCTACTTCTTATTCCTCCATATCACCTCAATGCTTTGCTGACTATTTTAAGGAAAAGGTGGAATCCATACGTCAGAACATCCCCTCTGTTTCCTCCTCCCATTCTACACCGCTTCCTAACTCTCCTCCTGCCTTCCTTGACTCTTTTTCCGCTGTCTCAGAGGAGGGTGTGTTGGTACTGATCTCCTCTTCTCCCTCTACTACTTGCCCTCTTGACCCCACCCACTTCGACCCACTTCTCCTAAAACCTCTTGCTATATACCTACTATAATCCCTACGTTCACAAACATTTTTAACTCCTCCCTCTACGCTGTACCTTTCCCTCCTCCTTCAAACATGCAACGGTTATACCATTACTCAAAAACAGCAAGCTTGACCCTACCTGTCTTTCTAACTATCGACCTGTCTCCCTCCTGCTTTTGCCTCTAAACTCCTTGAACGTCTTGTATTCTCTCGCTTGCTCTACTTTCTCAACACCTATTCTCTCCTAGACCCTCTACAATCTGGCTTCCGCACTGCTCACTCCACTGAAACAGCCCTCACTAAAATAACTAATGACCTCCATGCTGCCAAAGACAGAAGTCATTACACTCTGCTCAAATTACTCAACCTCTCTGCAGCATTTGACACCGTGGACCACCCTCTTCTCCTTCACATTCTCCAAACTCTTGGTATTCATAACAAAGCTGCAGTGCAGTGGATACACGAAACGCATCAGAGTCCTTTCTCAAGATGATTTTTTCTTTTTAAACTATGTCTTTGCTGTTAATTGCTGTTTATTAAACTTTTGCACTGAAAATCGCCATCCAGCTTCCGCTTTACTTCCTGCTTCCGGAACGCATGAGGCACCTGTTGGCATGCTGTGCACCGCCATCTTTCCCCCTATCCAAGGTAATTTTCCACTTTCACATATGTCGGGCTGAGAGCACGCCAGAACCAAAAGGACCGCATGTACAAGGGTCGTGAGTAACCTGTCTTTGACACTGTATTTCATTCATATGTTCTAGCTCTAAGGGTTGTTGGAGTTATTATTTAGATAGGGGTCAGGGTCCCTAGTTTATTTAGGTTCCCTTGACATCCCTTTTCAATGTGTTACCCACACCCCTAATTATGAGCACAGTTGACCTTAGTACAGTTTTACTCTCTATACGTTTTCCTGGATCCTCCAACAACAAATGGTGCAATTGAAATTGATGATTAGGCTATATAGCTATTAAACATTTCTAAGGAGAAGCAAGTTATTCCACTTTGAGCAGTGGCAGAGAAAACTCTTCTCTATCCACTCCTATAACAAAGCTCTATCCTGGATCTCCTCTTACCTCTCCTATCGTACTTTCAGTGTCTCTTCTGCTAACACCTCCTATATCGATCTTTCTATGGCAGTACCCTAGGGCTCTGTCCTGGGACCTCTTCTCTTTTCTCTGTACACTCTTTCTCTAAGTGACCTAATAACATCTCTTGGGTTTAAATATCACCTCTATGCCGACGACACACAAATTTACTTTTCAACCCCTGACCTTACACCTGCTGTAGAGACCAAAGTTTCAGAATGTCTCTCTGAGATATCATCCTGAATGGCCCTCCGCTGACTTAAACTTAACATGGCAGAAACTGAGCTCCTCATATTTCCTCACAAACCTGGCCCTTCTACCTCCTTCCAAATTACTATTGGAAGTACTATAATTCACCCAGTAGCCCAAGCACGATGCCTAGGGATCACACTCGACTCCTCTCTCACATTCTCCTCTCACATTCAAAACGTTTCTAAAACCTGTCGCTTTTTCCTTAGCAATATTACAAAGCTACAGCCTTTCCTCTGTTGCTCGACTGCTAAAACTCGGACTCAGGCCCTCATTTTCTCCCATCTCAATTACTGCAACTCCTGCTGTCCGGCCTTCCTGCCTCTCACCTGTCTCCCCTACAATCTATCTTAAACGCTGCTGCCAGAATCACGCTACTCTTTCCTAAATCTGTTTCAGCGTCTCCTCTGCTGAAATCCCTCTCCTGGCTTCTTATCAAATCCCACATCACACATTCAATTCTCCTTTCTCTTAAAGCTTTACACTCTTCTGCCCCTCCTTACATCTCAGCCCTAATTTCTCACTATGCACCATCCCGACTCTTTCATTCTGCTCAAGGATGCCTTCTCTCTACCCCTTTTGTATCTAAAGACCTCTCATGCCTTAAACCTTCTTCACTGAGTGCCCCACACCTCTGCAATGCCCTTCCCCTCAATACCCGACTAGCATCCTCTCTATCCACCTTTAAGACCCACCTTAAGACACCCTTGCATAAAGAAGCATATGAGTAGCACCGTAGCTAATACTATACACATGATACATACAGTAAATCTTGGCCCCCTGTAGATGCACTTAGCTGAATGCCCTCCTACTGTCTCTGTACGTTCTTCCTACATGCCAATTCGATTGTAAGCTCTTCGGAGAAGGGACTCCTCTTCCGAAATGTTACTTTTATGTCTGAAGCACTTATTCCCATGACCTGTTATTTGTATTATTTGTTATTTACATGATTGCCACGTGTATTACTACCGTGAAGCGCTATGTACATTAATGGCGCTATATAAATAAAGACATACATACATACATTATACAGATGTAGCATGACTTACTGCGTCCGGAGTCGCGGCTAAGAAAGCAAAAGGCCGCAGCTCAGGAGACAATGTCTGCTGTGACATTGCTGTGCGGGGGCCATGCTTCCCGATCAGACCTCCTACAGCGATTATTTTTTGGCACCAGTGCACCCGCAGTCACGGCCACTCAGCTTGCCTTGGTGCCGGACACAAAAAGGTCTTGCTATATCTGTACGTCATATTTATGGTATGAAGTCTTCATACATATAACGCACATTTTACGAAGGTTTGTTTTAGTCTTTAGCGCTAAAATTTGATGTACACATTTAAAAAAAATTATAATCTTAGTACTGTATATAGGCCCCGATATGTGCTAGACGTAAGGAATTGGATTAAAAAGGTTATGTAGATTTGTCACAGTAATGAACAGAAGGAAGTTTTAAACAAATTGGCAAGCATTCCCATTTGTCTTGCCTTAATAAATACATTGAGTTCAAAGTGTTTCATTTGTGTAAAGGAATTCTTGTAATTAAAATGGATAAGCAGTGTAGATTTTTTTATACTATTATTAATAGAATAGCGTTATGAGATACATTTTTCTGTTGACATCCTACTTAAAATTCAAATGTGGAAAATGTAAAAAAAAGTATTTTTTTGTCTCAAATCATAAATCATAAGCATTTTTTTTTATCACAGAAAGTGTCTAAAAAGTAAGATAAAATAGACTCTGATAATATCCAATAAGACTACCCCATATTTCTGTGATGCCTTTCATATTTCATCTCCCTGTTCTCTAGATTAATTCCATTTTATAATTTTGCTTTCATTATCTCCACATACAGTATGTCATCAATTTGTTATTAGAATGCATAATACAGTCATTTTTTTTTTATATCCGACTGCTCACTGAACATGCCTTTGATCTGGTTATAAGTAAAAATGTAGATTTGCACATGTCAAAGCAGAAACATTATTAATAATACTTTACTTACTCATATTGTGCCGTCAGTGAACACAGAGATCAAGTACACATACAGTACAGTGTCACAGTATATTTACAATCTTTGTCTGGTGCTTTGTCTGGTGCAAAGTCAAAAATGGGATTTAAATCTTCCCCAGCACAGCTACTGTAAGTGTACAACTACATATTGAATAAAGGCCACGGAGTTAATCTTGGTGGTTTAGCCTGGAGTTGAGCCTGCAAGTCATGTGCATTCATGACTTCTCATTGCATTACTTATATCTACCAGAATTTTGTTTTCCAGGAACTAGACACGTGTGAACTGGACGTGCTTCAGCTCACTACTTTTTTCCGAGAATTGTGTGTTCATTTTGCACATTTGTAAAAATGTAGCTGGAGGATTTTTAATGAACGAGTATGACATTTTTGTTTTTATTTTGGGAAAAAGGAGCACATCAGAGTAGCATGACCGTGCAAATTTTTGGGGGTGCACTTTTCAATTTTTAAAAACGGTGAACTTCAATAAGCTCACAAGCATTTTGCACATCTCTAATAGACACACACATTCCCAGTTAGCTCAAACTCCAACACCCACCACATCATATATATATATATATGTCATATCTACTATATATTTCTGAAACCACTGTATGCCTGTCTGTCTGTCCTCTGTCCCTAGGGGAAATCGCATTGGAGCTTTGGGCCGTCACTCCGCCTCAGGCCAATGAGATGGCTCCCTTGGCCCGCCCGCCCCCGCAAACCTCTCATTGGCCTGAGGCGGAGTCAAAGGTCACACACACACACACACACACACACCTTGGACGTCTCTTCCTGTTAGACTTCCTCTGCTTTTCTGTGCCATCCTTTGTCTGGATCTCTCCTTGGGGTATCCCTTTCCCCCCCCCTCCCTGTCCAGAGTTTGGGTCACACACATTTTTAATTTTGTTTTATTTTTATTTTTATTTCTATAAAAGATTTTTACATATTAATATGGGTTCATTGGGTTGCACCATATGCAAATAGACAAATAATTTCACATTTTGAATTTCACACTATATAGCACACCTTTTAGTCACCTATAAAGATTCTATTCTTAGAGTTAACACCATCATAAATGATGATTACATTATAAGTATTCATGGTTATTTAGTGGTATTGTAAGTTTAGATAATTATTTTATTATTTAAAATATTTTAGAATTTTTATTTATATATTTATTTTTACTTTTACACTGATCCATACACACTTATTATTAATATCACCAACACACTGCACTTATTTACATTATCATAGGTTTCACCACTATTTCAGTCCTTCCAGACTTCTTGCTTTGTTCATGGCATATAGACTCCTAACATTAATGTTCTCCATCAATATACCTAAATACCCGCATCAGATAGGTTATTATGGATCTTCTAGCAATTTTAATCCATTCGAAAGGGTTAATCATCTGGTTTGTGACTATTTAAAGTTTATTGTATATGTGTATATATAATTACTTAATTTATATAAAATTTCATATATTGTTTTATGTTTTCAGTATTGATGTATTTGCAACTGTGTATTATGTACAAGCCTTTTATGGGAACTGTGCCACCGTACATGTCTGCTATTAAGGGTAAATTCTGACCCATATAGCTCTGTATACCTAATTTGATGTTCAATATGTCTTTAGAATTTTATTTTTATATATGTTTAATGCTAGTTTGTTTAGCCTATGTGATGTGTATGTTCCCCTTAGGTATAGTATTTACAATCTGTGGTTTTATCTCCTATACTCCATCTACTCCAATTCTGATAGTTTTTATTATGTATATTTTATATATTCATTGGTGGTATATTTGTAACAGCACAAAGCACCTTTTCAGCTGAGTGGGGGCGTTCCAACCAATTAACACCATTAGGTTGTATATTTAAATACCGGACCCTCCCCTTCTCCACATTTCCCTTTGAAAAAGTTACCCGTGAGTGACGAAACGCGTCAGGGAGCGTCATCACGTCGGACGCATTGACACTTATGTCATTACCGAGCGCTGGAGCAGACTGATCCATGCGCGAGTGCTACAGAGGCTTAAACAATACGGAGCCACTTTCTTGGACTCTTATACAGCATTACCAGCCCTGGAAACCTGCTGGGACGTCGATCCTTTACATTTGGAGACTGGGATTGCCCCAAGATGATGCAGCATTAACCGGATGGTGGTGATTATAATCACACAATGCTTGATTTTATTGTACTTTTGTAAGTGCATTTTTTACCCCCTCCTCCCCTTCCCCTCATTAAATATACAATTTTACGCTATGGGCGTGCGCTCTCTCCTCTTTTTTTCCTTCTAGATTCCCTGTGGACGTGGTTTGTCCACATTGAGAGCAGCCGGAGACCCTCTACACCAGCACCCACATTTTTATTGGAACTATTCTGAGGACTGGTTTATCACTTTTTTGCTTTTTTCTATATATGTTGTTATATAATTATATGTACAATCTTTATATATGATTTACAGGTTTCATATATTTTTGCTAGAATTGAATTATTTAGGGATTCACTATTATTAGTCAACACTGTGTAGATATTGTACGTTATATTTAATTTTAGCAAGTATATTCATTTATTGGTTCACCTTAATCAGAGGCGCAGCTTTCTTTTTCTG
This sequence comes from Ascaphus truei, assembly GCF_040206685.1. Classification (NCBI taxonomy): domain Eukaryota; kingdom Metazoa; phylum Chordata; class Amphibia; order Anura; family Ascaphidae; genus Ascaphus; species Ascaphus truei. The sequence continues at coordinate 34,130,675 of NC_134491.1, forward strand.
TTTGTTATATATATATATATATATATATATATATATATATATATATATATATATATATATATATATATATATATATAGCAGAAAATAGCCGTGTTAGTCCAGTTGCAATAGTGCAGAATAAATGAGTTCTTCAGTATTAGGTGATACCTTTTTTATTGGACTAACAATTTATGTCATAGGACAAGCTTTCGAGAGTTCTCCTCTCTTCTTCAGGTCAGCAATACTGATATACAAAGGATTCAATGGCTAAAACTTTGTAGAGAGAGGAAAAAAAACAACAGATATTTACGGTAGATAAGGTAGGGTGTTGAATGTTTGAAGCCAGGGGACAGTGTGCTGGCTGTTGTAGTTTGAGCTAACTGGGAATGTGTGTGTTAATTTAATTCTTAACTGGTAACAGTTGTTTGGAGGGAAGTGGCACCTCCTCCCAGAGCTCACCCTCCCCACCTTTTTAACTTGGGAGGTTCTAGCATTTTGCTGAATGGACAGGACTCACTGTGGTTGGTTCCCCTCATACAGAGGTAAAAGGAAGGGTTCACAGTTTTGTGTTAGGACCTGCAAATTTGATTATACCTTGACGTTGGTATGCAGGCTTATGATGCTTTGGCCAAAGGGTTTAACTAAATAACCAAGAAAATATTATTATTGATGTATTTAAACTTTATACTTATTACCATATATGTTTTGTCAATTGGACGTAGCATTGGGCACCCCTGTTTTTTGTTGTACACATCTCTAATGGAAACATATTATTTGCTTGTGTTTAAACTTTGAATTGAATAGTGTTCGTTCAATTACAGCAGCAGACACTAGATGTGTTGAAAGTTTCTTTCAATCAAAATATTGATTGTAGGCAAAATAGTTCAGTACAAAGCATCATTTATCTAGACTTATCACTGCGCTTGATCCTATGAGGGTTTTTTTATTGATTGGGAAACAATCTTTGAAATAGATATTTTTACAATTATTATTATTATGGTCAATTATTTATGCCTTTACTATGTTGCAATATTTATTGGTTTCCTGTAACATATATACCATGGCAGGAGTGGAGGACAGCAAAGCCCAAGCATAGGTCATACACAGCCATTTGTACTGGATCCCATTGAGAAGAAGTTGCCACGGTGCAGTACATCATTGTCCTGAATAAGGTCATTTATCTGATTTTACAACATGTGTGTGTGATACAGGATGTTCGTGCATCCGGGTGGTACAGATGTCTTGTTGCAATTGGGAAATGTAGTCCTGTATTTGTTTTGCCGCTCAGGCTGACTAAAACAGAGGAGTTATCATTTCAAACTCACAGACATACTTACGTACATTTTATAAGCTTGTTAGAGTATTCTCTTGTGGACATGGTTGGTCTTTCATGTGTTTACCGATGCATAAGACGTGCTCTGTAATATTGTACTGTATGTGTCTTAATGCTGTGCTGAAGCGTGTGATTAAGAGTAATATGAATGGTAACCTTTTAAGTGCCGGAAGTCCAGACTGCAACTGGGCCCATATAATTCCCCTAGGTTGATAGTCTGGAGTTTTTTTTTATCCAAATCCCTTCCCAGTTTTCATACTGCATGTGGTTTGTGTGGTATTCAAAAACACTCTCTGTCTCTCATATATTTTTATGCTTTAATTATTCAATGGAAAGGTTAGAGTAGGCTGTTGAATGAGAGGCTCAGTGAGTAATGGTACTAACTCTGAAAACAGTGTCACTGACTTAGAAGCAGGGGAACCCAGTTCAAATCCTAGTAACTGCTCCTTGTGACCTTGGGAAAGTCACTTTAACTTCCTGTGCCACAGGCACCAAACAGATTTACTTTGGTTCTGCAGAAAATTGTGTTTTGATTTTAGACATGGTTTTGGTTCTAAAAAAAAATTGTGTTTTCATTTTGTGTTTGTTTTTTCAAAACCATGCTTTCTGATAATGTCACCCATTGGCAGCATGCACACAACCAATGACCCCGTGGCACTGGCATACAGTACTCTTGAAGACACTATTCAAAGCAGAGGGATATCGGCACCCCATAATGGGGCCAGTGACTCGGGAAGTAGGGTGTCCCTGAGGCTGAAATCAACTTTGTTCAGCTCAGAAGACCCCCTGCTCCCGCACACTAGTATCACCCTCCCCCCCCCCCCCCCCCCACACACCCCAAAGAAAAAATCATTAACTTAGCGGATAGCTGCTAAGGTAATGAAGCTGCTTACATTTTTTTTTTTCATTGTGTGCGTGAGCAGGGGATCTCCTGAGCTGAACAAAGTTGATTTCAGCCTCGGGGACCCTCCCTCTACTTCCTACTTCCTGAGTTACAGGCCCCATTATGGGGTGTCGGTATCCCTCTGCTTTGTTCAGATCCCACGGTCACGTAACCCACAGGATTTTAACATGGTGGGTATACCGGCACATAAAAAGATGTAATGCTGCATACCTAACAAAGTAAACAATAGATACTTGCAGTTACCGGTGCTCCTGGTTCAGGGGATACCTGTCTACAAAAAATCCAGAACATAATGAAAAGAATGGATAATACGGGCACTGCGGAATTTCAGTAAGTAAAGTTCTTATGTAATAAATTCTATTGGAAATTCCGCAGTGCCCGGGTATACCGGCACGCTATATTTATATAGCGCCATTAATGTACATAACGCTTCAGAGCAGTAATATATGTGACAATCATATAAATAACAACTAATACAAATAACACACACAAGGGAGAAGTGCTTCAGACATAAAAGTAAATTGAGGGAAAGGAGTCCCTGCTCCGAAGAGCTTACAATCTAATTTGTTGGTAGGAAGAAGGTGCAGAGACTGTAGGAGGGCGTTCTGTAAGTGTGTCTGCAAGGGGCCAAGGTTAATGTATGAGGTGTTAATTATCAGCCATGGAGCTACTCATATGCCTCCTTAAGCAGGTGTGTTTTGAGGTTGGTCTTAAATGTGGATAGAGAGGGTGCTTGTCGGATATTGAGGGGAAGGGAATTCCAGAGGTGTGGGGCAGTCAGTGAGAAGGGTTTAAGGCAGGAGAGGACTTTAGATACAAAAGGGGTAGAGAGAAGACATCCTATAGCAGAATGCAAGAATCGGGATGGTGTATAGCGAGAAATTAGGACTGAGATGTTAGGAGGAGCAGAAGAGTGTAAAGCTTAAAAAGTGAGGAGGAGAATTGAGTGTGTGGTACGGGATTTGATAGGAAGCCAGGAGAGTGATTTCAGCAGGTGAGACCTTGAGACAGATTTTGGAAATAGTAGAGTGATTCTGGCAGCAGCATTTAGGTACACACTCTCTCTAGTGTAGGGATACCTGTCTACAAAAAATCCAGAACATAATGAAAAGAATAGATAATACGGGCACTGCGGAATTTCAGTAAGTAAAGTTCTTATGTAATAAATTCTATTGGAAATTCCGCAGTGCCCGGGTATACCGGCACCCCATAACGGGGCCTGTAACTCGGGAAGTAGGTTGTCCCCAGATCTGAAATCAATGCGGTTCAGCTCTGGAGACCCCCTGCTACAATACAGTAGTGTTTAAAATTAAATAAAAACCCAGTGATCGCTTGTTAAAGGCGCACAGTTAGTGACTGATTCAGCCTCTCTCTTACTGGGTGTCTCTTACAGACGGGTAGACCCCGGTAGGATTAACACAGCAGGGACCCTTGATCTCCATGTACAGTAGTATTTGCGGAAATGAAGGAGGAATATCTTCTGGACATTTTTCTTGACCCTCACAGTCTAGGAACAAACTTGTGCAGGAATAAACTGGTGTCTTGAGTGCAAGCATTGCTGGAGGAGGAAATAAAGTCTATGACTCATCACATGAAGGGTGTGACTGATACTCAAATACACCAATGAATGCTCAAACAGCAGAAACATCTCTGGAGAGTATTAGGCATAGGGGTAATCCTGATATTAGTAGTAAACGCAGCTATGTGTCTACATCAAGTAGCATCCCAACATCAAACCTGGGATGGCATGGGAAATGGTCGTGATGGTGGCGATACCGGTGGTAGTGTTGGTAGTAGTAGCCAAGATTGCTCCCTGTTGGACATTGTATTGTATTGTATGTCTTTATTTATATAGCGCCATTAATGTACGTAACGCTTCAAAGCAGTAATACATGTGACAATCATATAAATAACAACTAATACAAATAACACACACAAGGGAGAAGTGCTTCAGACATAAAAGTAAATTGAGGGAAAGGAGTCCCTGCTCCGAAGAGCTTACAATCTAATTTGTTGGTAGGAAGAACGTGCAGAGACTGTAGGAGGGCGTTCTGTAAGTGTGTCTGCAAGGGGCCAAGGTTAATGTATGAGGTGTTAATTATCAGCCATGGAGCTACTCATATGCCTCCTTAAGCAGGTGTGTTTTGAGGTTGGTCTTAAATGTGGATAGAGAGGGTGCTTTTCGGATATTGAGGGGAAGGGAATTCCAGAGGTGTGGGGCAGTCAGTGAGAAGGGTTTAAGGCGGGAGAGGACTTTAGATACAAAAGGGGTAGAGAGAAGACATCCTATAGCAGAATGCAAGAATCGGGATGGTGTATAGCGAGAAATTAGGACTGAGATGTTAGGAGGAGCAGAAGAGTGTAAAGCTTAAAAAGTGAGGAGGAGAATTGAGTGTGTGGTACGGGATTTGATAGGAAGCCAGGAGAGTGATTTCAGCAGGTGAGACCTTGAGACAGATTTTGGAAATAGTAGAGTGATTCTGGCAGCAGCATTTAGGATAAATTGTACAGGAGACAGGTGAGAGGCAGGAAGGCCATAAAGCAGGAGGTTACATTAATTGAGACGGGAGAGAATGGGGGTCTGTGTAAGAGTTTTTGCAGTCGACCAACAGAGGAAAGGGCGTATCTTTGTAATATTGCAGAGGAAAAAGCAACAGCTTTTTGCTACTTTTTGAATGTGAGAAGATAATGTGAGAGAGGAGTCGAGTGTGACCCCTAAGCAGCGTGCTTGGGCTACTGGGTGAATGTTAGTACTTCCAACAGTAATGTGGAAGGAGGAAATATAGCCAGGTTTGGGATGAAGTATGAGGAGCTCAATTTTTGCCATGTTAAATTTAAGTTGGCAGAGGGTCATCCAGGATGATATCGCCGAGAGACATTCAGAAACTTTAGTCTATACAGCAGGAGTAAGGTCAGGGGTAGCAAAGTTAATTTGTGTGTCATCAGCATAGAGGTGATATTTGATAAGGAGATGTAATTAGGTCACCTAGAGAGAGTGTGTACAGAGAAAAGAGAAGGGGTCCCAGGACAGAGCCCTGGGGTACCACCACAGAGAGATCAATAGAGGAGGAGGATGTGTTAGCAAAAGAGACATTGAAAGTAAATTGAAAGACAATGAGATAGGTAAGAGGAGATCCAGGATAGAGCTTTGTTACGAATGCCATGGGTATGGTGAATGTGAAGGAGAAGAGGGTGGTCCACAGTATCAATTGCTGCAGAGAGGTTGAGTAATTTGAGCAGAGTGTAATGACTTCTGTCTTTGGCAGCATGGAGGTTATTAGTTATTTTAGTGAGGGCTGTTTCAGTGGAGTGAGCAGTGCGGAAGACAGATTGTAGAGTGTCTAGGAGAGAATAAGTGTTGAGAAAATGGAGCAATCGAGAGAATACAAGACGTTCAAGGAGTTTAGAGGCAAAAGGCAGGAGGGAGACAGGTCAGTAGTTAGAAAGACAGGTACGGTCAAGCTTGCTGTTTTTGAGTAATGGTATGACTGTTGCATGTTTGACGGAAGAGGGAAAGGTACCAGAGTAGAGGGAGGAGTTAAAAATGTGTGTGAGCGTAGGGATTGTAGAAGGAGCAAGAGGTTTTAGGAGATGGAGGGAATGAGGTCAAGAGGGCAGTTTGTAGAATGAGAAGAGGAGATCAACAACAAGACATCCTCTTCTGTAACAGTAGATCAATATTCAAGGAATGCAGGAGGAAAGTTAGGAAGAGGTGTAGGATGGGAGGATACAAAGGGGGTGGCCTGACGTATGGATTCCACCTTTTCCTTGAAATAGTCAGCAAAGTCTTGAGGTGAGATGGAGGACGAAGAACAGGCAGCAGAGATTGGTCTGAGTAGGGCATCAAAGACAGAGAAGTGTCAGCGTGGATTAGATTTGTGCGTGTTGATTAGTGAAGGAAAGTAGGTTTGTTTAGCTTGAGAGGGGGCAGAGTTGAAACAGGATAGCATAAATTTATAGTGAAGGAAGTCTGCGAGAGGGTGAGATTTCCTTCAGAGGCATTCAGAGAAACAGTGCAGGAATGCAGCATTTGCGTGTGGGAATTTAGATAGGGTCTAGGGTTCAAAGGGCGCGAGTGGCAGAGAGAAAGCGGGGCATGTGGATCAAGAGAGGAGGATAGGGCAGAGTTGTAGTTCCTGACCAGGTTGTCAGGGTCTTGAGCAGAATTGAGGGAAGAGCGTAAAGTGGACTCAAAAGCTGGTAGGTTAATAGAGCACAGATCTCTGCAGAAATGAGGGGTAGATGGAGGTGGAGAAGGGGAGATGTGAGAGAGAGAAATGGAGAAATTGGAGAAATAAATGTTTTTAGTGAAAACCAGGTCTAGGTAGTGACCATCCTTGTGAGTGCTGGCTGCAGTCCACTGTTGAAATCCAAAAGAAGAGGTTAGAGAGACATGTTGCCATGTTAAGGTTTGGTTCATGTGAGGCCTCAAAAAAAAGGAGACGATAGGATCAAGGGAGGCTAACATGGCGGAGGCATACATGAATGACACAATTTATCTCATACCCAACTCAAAACCTCTAAATTATTGGGTTTAAAAAACATACATGGGGCCTGAGCTGGTGCATGAGGGATAATAATGCCTCAGCTGTCTCCCAGCCAGTGTACTATTTGAATGTGAAATGAGTGCTCAGCACAGCTGTATCCATCATAACATATTGAGGAACCAGTTTAGTAGCAGTGTGGATGGCTTACATTCATTAAAATGAATTAATATTTTAGTTCACAAGACTATGTTATGGTGTTCAACATGTCACCAGCTCCTTGGGGTGAGGCACATTTAATTACAGAAAATAGATGTACAATTGCTTTTTTAATAAATTGTTTTCAAATGAAATTAATTTGGCTTTCTGCATGCAGACGACAGAGTTGACTGAGCTGCTACCAGTGCCATCCCACCCTTTGCAATGGTGGCAGCTAAGTCTGTTTTGTTATGTGTGACCACTGCCACAGCTGCAGGGACTAGTGTAGTAATTAAGATAAATTCAGTGAGAAGTGAGAGTTCAACTGAGACAAATGAAGCTAAATTGCTGCTGCTGAGGAGCTGACTAAGCCATCAGGGTCATCCTGCCTAAGGCATATTACCACAGCCATTCATCAACACCTACTACTTTCTAGTGTGCTGTACACCACCACTACTGACATCATCATCAATCATCAAAGCAGTGCCAGTAGTTAATGTTCCAGTGGTATCATTTCATGTTTTAGTGCTACAACGGCTGTATGAGCATCATAAAGCTGTGAATGAGTACAACATATCAAACAAGTTGTTGCCCAACCAGTGACATCTGATGGGGAAGCTGTGTGGGCTACTCAGGCTGTCTACAGCTCTGGTCAGCAGCGACAAAGCAAAAAAAGAATGTTCCATCACACAAAGTACAGTAACAATAGAGATTTTAGTCACTAACAGTAATACATACCGAGGGGAGATGGAGACACCCCTAACTTGCTTTCAGAGAGTGGTAGTATAAATATTCCATAACGTCCATAACATTTTTAGGTCTGCCTGACCCTTCTTTGAATGAATGATGCAATCTATGTGATTTTCATTCTTTTGGGTATTTTCTCTCAAAACAGGATACATTCTCAATAATCCCAAATGTTAACCAATTCTTCTTCTTGAGTATCTTGTTTACAATAATCAGTAACAAACACTGAAGTGCCCAAAGATCTAGAATTTTGTTTTTGATGTCAAAAGAGACTCTCGTGGGAGAGTACATTTCTACTATTACCAACTGTTAATTTCACTCATTCTGAGTCATATCCTTTTGTATAAAAATCTTTTAGCCGCAACATGCGCATGTTCTTGAAAAATGGAACTGAGGAAAGACTAACCCTTTCCCACTATACTTTGATACTCCACGTTCAGCTCCTCATTTGAACTTCTGGATGAACATGTATCTGATTTGTTAATCCAGTACTTCAATGATTTGAGATCTGTGATAAACTGTGGCCCTTCTCCATGAAGGTCTAGCAACAGATTATTTATTTGTGGTTACATATGGTCTATTTTTTGATAATGTCATCTTTTTAAAAAAAAATGTGTTGTGTCTCCAACATAAAGGAGTCAATATGGACATTTCAGTAAGTATACCAGGATAGGAGAGAGTTTAATTAGTATGCTGTGCATTGTATGTATGTATGTATGTGTACTTTATAGACAGATTTCTTATAGACAGATGTCTGTCGTTCGGAATCCATTTTGTCTTATAGAATCCATCTTGTACGGAAATGGCTGATTTGTAGCAATGTTATGGAATGCGAGAAAAACCAGTGAGTTAATGATAGAACATTGCAGGTACAAAATAGAACATAGAAGTGGTGTAAGTCATCGGGAAGCGCAAGCCATGGAAAACAGAATGGTATCACTTTTATATTTTGTATTACACTGTTGATCACACTGTTTATCACATGTAGTATGTTGGGGGTTTAGGCAGGTTGTATTTTATTTGGTTATTCTAGAGCGCCACTATTGATAATTTTGTTTGTATCACAAAATAGAACATAGCCAAGGTTCTGATAAGTAATTTTAAAGGTTGAAAACATGTTTTTGTCTTATTTACTCCGCGGGGGATGCGGGGTTTACAGAGGCGCCGCGCGCTTCCCGAAAGCACTTAAATTAAGTGCCGGGGAAGCAGCAAAGGTCTCTGTAAACCTTACTTACCGTGGTTCAGCCAGCATCTGGAGACGCGTCGCTATGGCAACGCAACGGCAAATGATGCCGCAGGGGTCATGTGATGTCACGTTGCTATGGTAACTTGACGTCATGACGCCCAGGTGCCGGGAATCACAGTAAGGAGGAGGAAGGGAGGGGGGCGCACAGAGAGCAGGACAGCCGGCAAGAGGGCGCAGGGGAAAAAGATTGCGCTCCCCTGGGTTAACTGGTGTCTAAGAAAGGCTGCTTGATGCATCAGAACGATTACCATCCAGCAACAAATGCTACGTGTACGTCCTCAGTTTGTTTGCCTGTTTTAGCCTGTACTGCTGCGACACACTTTATTCGAGCAAATGCCCAGTTTGTACCTGGCAGATACCTGGAATGCGCCGCTCCTCACCTCTGACAAGCCCCGTTGCGTTTGCCTTCCCAGCCATGGTTCATGCCTGGCTGACGGGCGGCTGATCCGTTAAATGATAATGATTAGGATTTAATAGGCTGCAATGCTTCGTGTGTCTACCAGATGGCATAAATTCATGAATTGTAATGCAGTATATATATATATATACTGTGCAGTATTGCAGCCAGCGGGAATAAAATGCTTCAATCCCTGCCTGGAAAATAACGCAATGCACTCGGGCAGAAAACAGTCACAAACCTCAATACACCCGAGTATACCCGAATTCGTGGGACTAGCCGAGCTCGAAAAAAGTGTGTCACCAGTGTATATCTGAAGTTTATTATTTTGCCTTTAAGAATAAAAATTAGGAACTGCTATGAGATCTGTCTGGGTGCTTAACTTGTACTGAAAGGCTACACGAGGATCTGTAAGACAGAGTGATCTGTAATATTTCATGACTATATATATATATATATATATATATATATATATATATATATAGCAACTGTAAATATTACTGTATGTTCATTTGCATGTCTTAGACAGGTCTGCAACTCTATCTTTCCCCATTATCGCCCAGCATACAGCACTTCCACTGCAGCAAGGGATTCTGGGAAATGACATGCAAATGAGCACACAGTGCCACCTTTTGTCTCAAGCTCGTATTACAAAAGGTGGCACTGTGTGCTCATTTGCATGTCATTTCCCAGAATCCCTTGTTGCAGTGGAAGCGCTGTATGCTGGGCGATAATGGGGAAAGATAGGGTTGCAGACCTGTCTAAGACATGCAAATGAACATACAGTAATATTTACAGTTGCTTTATGCCTTACTGTGGAGGGTTTTTGTCACTTTTTTTAAACACCATAACCTTAATAATTGTGATATATATATATATATATATATATATATATATATATATATATATATATATATATATATATATATATATATCTATCTATATATATATATATATATATATATGTATATATATATATCTGTATATGTATATGCCAAACAAAAAGACTGCGCCTATAAATGGGTATATATATTTATCATAATGGTATACGTATAAATGAATGAATCTATATTGCCCTTGCTGATATGGGCTATATTGTAATAAGTGAATTACCAATGTAATTATAAATGATGTATAGCAAAGAAATAAATAGAATATATGTATATTGTCAAAATATATGTATGTATGTCAATATGATGTCAGTGTGTTTAGTGACCAATTAAATATGACTATATAATGTGTATGTGACCGAAATATTGTGAATAGTAAGTATACTGGGGATATACAAATGAATAAAACCAATATAAAGATACATAAACCATATATGGATAAAGTTCAACAGATAAATGGATCAGTAGTAAAATGACATTCTAATCAGGATACTGGCAGCCTTCCACATGGAACCAACGAACTCCCAGCAGATCTGTACAAAAACGAAAAAAGAAAGCGCCCAATCCTAGTGCAATAAGTCTAAAAAAATGACATTTAATATCCCATAAAAAAACAACAAATTCCAACTCACAAACAAAAATAGAATAGCATTGTATGAGATATACTCATGCACCAACTGGAACTCAGCTACACTACTCACACGTTGTCTCCACCGCATGCAGTTGCAAGGCTCCTCTGGGTCTCCGTCCAGCAGGAACTCAAGGAAAAACACAATCAAACCTGGTGTCTTCCAGAAACAAATCTGCTGCACAATGGGTTCCGGGCAAGGCTGTGCACTGCGTGGATGCGTGGATGGTAGCCGATAATGTCTATGAGTCCAGGATGCTGAAGGTATAGTATACCACACTAGCAACGCGACATACACCCTACTCGTTTCTTCACATTACGCGCCTCCTTGAGAAAGGTCCCATTTAGAGGACCGAAACGTCGGTGTGTGTGCTATCTATCTTTAATACAATTTGTTAATCTAATTTCAACTGAGTGCTTTCTCGTTCTTACTGGAAACTCTCCTGGACTGTCTGCCTGGTAAGGATATCTTTGCTATATTTATGCGTATGGGACAAGCACCAACGAGTAATAATCATCACATGAGTGCCATCTGTTCTTTTATATATATATCACACACACACACACACACACACATATATGTAACATTGTAACATCGCCGGAAGAAGAGATCAGTGTACCTCGAAAGCTCGCACAATTAAAAGCATTTCGTTAGCCACAGAACGGTATCATCTATTTATTTTTTGATTATTGAAGCTCGGCTAACACGGTACTGATACCTCTACATGTATATATATATATATATATATATATATATATATATATATTTACAACACACTCTATCTAAGCACTTTTGTGAAGAGCATAATGGCAACCCAGCAGGTATAAAATGTATTGGCATAGATAAATTAGCCAAAAATTGGAGAGGAGATGATAATATTAATGCCATCTCCAAACTGGAAACCAAGTGGATACATACAATGAAAACCTTAGTTCCACTTGGTTTGAATACAGACATAGACTTAGGTGCTTTTCTCTGCTAAATATTCCTGCATTTATTAAAATCAGTCTATTACCAGTTAAAATTATGTAGATTGAACCTGCTAATATACCATATATGCTAATAAGGATCTTTCTAATTTGTTAACAAGGATCTTTCCAATTTAACAATACCTAATATATATATATTTTGAAAACAGTAACCTATTGATGAAATTGATCACCTTAAAACAAGGTATCTTTATCATATATATTTATATTGAAATAACGTATCTTGAAACTATCACATTCAATTAACATCATACCAATTGCCATTTTTGATAAATTTAACATCTATGAGATTATTAGAATCTTTTTGAAAAAATCTTTATAAATCTATTCAGAATATATATATATATATTATATTAATATAATCTATTTATTTTATGTCTTTAAATATAAATTTTCTGATCATGTGTATTAAAATTGTTTGTAATTTTATTTAACAATTTGTATAAAAGATGGGTTCAGCATTTTGTATATTGATATCAGAACTAATTGTGTCCACCTGTGATATATATCCTAATACTGGTTATCTAATTAACCTATCAGGGACATGTATATGCTATTTAAGTAACAACCAGTTAGACACACACATTCCCCAGATGAAGTCCTAGTTCCAGGACGAAACTAGTAGGGAGGAGGCTCTAAGACAAACTTTCAGCATCCCTATCCAACATCACATGCCAGCAGAACCCCCTGCTCATTACTGGACATTATATCCAAATTTCGGCCAAAATCTCGGAGGAGTGACATCAGCGGGCTAGTCTCGCGAGACCAGAGGATGAACCAGGAAGTCACGGAGAAGCACTGCAGGCAGAGGAGGCAGAAGAGAACCAGCACGGCGCTTCTTGGCGTTCCACGTGAAGGATCCATACAGCAACTCCAGGCAGCAAGACGGAGAGGATTATAATATCCTACATGCTTGTTTACATCTGCTACTTTGTAAGTAGCGATCTACTTTTGCGCATATATTTTAACTAAACGTACTTCACTATATTTTGTTTCTCTTCATTTTATTTCAGAATCATTGGCAAACCATACCCCCATTCTACTTATGCTCAAATTTATTATACAGTTAACAGTCATTTGCGCCGTTGTTTCCCCCCTTTCCCCATATATATGCTATTGTGTGTAGCTGAACATTAGGCAGCAACTGTTAATATTTTGGATGTAAATTGTATCTTTTTGCGCACTTAGTATTCTATAGTATATATATATATATACACACACATATATATATATACATATATACATATATATATATACACAGAGTGTATATATATATATATATATATATATATATATATATATATATATGTGTGTATGTGTGTATATGTATGTGTGTATATGTGTATATATATATGCAATACTGTGGAGGTTTATATATATATATATACCATGACATTTTAAGTTATGGTGGGTGAAAAAGGCAACAAGAAACCTCCACAGTATTGCATATCTACTATATATGTCTGAAAGCGTCGTATGTGTCTATGTCTGTATGTGACTCCCTGTGTCCCTAGCGGCAATCAGATTGGACCTTGGGCCAGGCCAATCAGATTGCTCCCTTGGCCCGCCCGCCCCCGCACACCTCTCATTGGCCTGAGGCGGAGTGACGGGCCAAAGGACACACACACACACTCACACTCTCTCTCTGTCCCCCCCGTCCCCCATCATGTGCGCCGCCCTGCACCGGCTCACGGACGAAGGGGAAGCGCGGCCCTCCTGCCCCTACCGCCAACTTCAGGTTCCTCCCCCCTCGCTCTCAACTGGCTCCCGGAAAGACGGAGTGGAAGCGAGGCGCTACCTCACCGCCGCACCCTTACCTCTCCGCAACATCCCCACCACGTGCGCCGCCACCCTGCACCGGCTGTCGGACGGAGGGTAAACGCTGCCCTCCTACCCCAGCCGCCAACGCTCCCTTACCACCCCGGCGCTCCCTTACCCCCCTGCCGCTCCCTTACTCCCCCCCCCGGTGCTAACTCCCCGGCCGCTAACTCCCCGGCCGCTAACTCCCCGCCGCTAACTCCGCTGGGGGGCCAAGCAGCCTCCTCGGATCTGCGGCAGTCCCACTCTCCACCACCTCTCACTCCCGTCGTGTGTGTGTGTGTGTGTGTGTGTGTGTACATTTTACTCCTGCCAACAATTTGTGCCTCACTTTCACCCCTACCCCTGCCCTTCACCCCCCCTACCCCTGCCCTTCACCCCCCCCACGCCTGCCCTTTGACTGACGCACGCACACAAACCCTGACTGACGCACGCACACACCCTGACTGACGCACGCACACACCCTGACTGACGCACGCACACACCCTGACTGACGCACGCACACACCCTGACTGACGCACGCACACACCCTGACTGACGCACGCACACACCCTGACTGACGCACGCACACACCCTGACTGACGCACGCACACAAACCCTGACAGCCGCACGCACACACACCCTGACTGACGCACACACACTGACTGACGCATGCACACATTGACTGACGCACGCACACACATACACTGACTCACGCACGCACACACACACACACACACACACACACTGACTGACGCGCGCACGCACGCACGCACACACACACGTACTGACGCACGCACACAACCCCTCACAGCCGCACGCACACAACCCCTGACAGCCACACGCACACACACCCTGACGCACGCGCACACACACACACACACACACACACACACACACACACACACACACACACACACACACACACACACTGACTGACGCACACACACACACACTGACTGACACACACACGCACACTGAGTGACGCACACACACACTGACGCACACACACACAGACTGACGCACACACACACACACAGACTGACGCGCGCGCACACACACACACACACACACACACACACACACACACACACACACACACACATACACACACACACACACACACACACACACTGACTGCCACACACACACACACTGACTGGCACACACACACACACACACACACACACACACACACACACACTGACACACACACACACACTGGCTGACAAACACACTGACTGACGCGCGCGCGCGCACACCCCCCCACACCCATCCACGCACACACACACACAGTGACTGACTGACACACACACACACACACTGACTGACGCGCATGCACTCACTGACTGACTGAGGCACACACACACGCACACAATGACTGTGTGTGTGTGTGTGTGTGCGTCAATCAGTCAGTCTGTGTGTGTGTGTGTTTGTGTTTCTGCGTCAGACTCACACAGTGACTGACTAACGCACACACAATGACTGACGCACACACACTGCATGAAGCTGTAAAGGGGGACAAACAGAGCTGTAAAGGAGGGAGGGGGGGGAACTGGATTGATGTGAATGGGGGACAAACAGAGAGAGGGGGAAGGGGAGAGGAGAGAGAGGGGAGCGGGAACATTACATCCCGGGCAACGCCGGGTCTCTCAGCTAGTAGCAAATAAAAGATCACTTGTGAGCACATTTACATGTCTTAGGCAGGTCTGCAACCCTGCCTTTCACCATTATCACCCAGCATACAGCGCTTCCACTGCAGCAAGGGATTCTGGGAAATGACATGCAAATGAGCACACAATGTGTCACCTTTTGTCTTAAAATCCATTGTTACATGACACTGGATTTTCAGACAAAAGGTGACGAGTGTGCTCATTTGCATGTCATTTCCCAGAATCCCTTGCTGCAGTGGAAGCACTGCATGCTGGGTGATAATGGTGAAAGGCAGGGTTGCAGACCTGTATAAGACATGTGAATGTGCTCACAAGTGATCTGTGTGTGTGTGTGTGTGTATATATATATATATATATATATATATATATATATATATATATATATATATATATATATATATATATATATATATATATATATATAATGTATGTATGTGTACAGATGTCAGTACCGTGTTAGCCGAGCTTCAATAATCAAAGAATAAATAGATGATACCGTTCTGTGGCTAACGAAATGCTTTTATTTGTAACATCGCCGGAAGAAGAGATCAGTGTATCTCGAAAGCTCGCACAAATAAAAGCATTTCGTTAGCCACAGAACGGTATCATCTATTTATTCTTTGATTTTATATATATATATATATATATATATATATATATATATATATATATATATATATATATATATATATATATATATATGAGATTGCTGTGCTTTTGACATTTGCTGCTGGACATATGATCAGTAAAAGAGCTGACACTGAATACCAAAGTAAACTGACCTCTCTCCTGATTGATGAGGTTAAAAACATGCTGATGAGTAAGCAGATTGCATGAGAAGAGTAGTGTAAAGAAAGGAAAGCAGTTAAACTGGATAATAAAGTATAATTTATAAGAAGAGGACAGTTCCCTTTTTAGAAGAATATATCAGAAATAAAAGATAACAGCTGAAAGTTTTGCTAATGATAAGGGGAACTAATCAATATGTATTTATAATTAGTTGAGAAGTAGATTCCTTTTTAGGAAAGAACCTTACTAGTAAGTAGGGGGAGTGATCAATCCATAGTTGTAATTACTTTAGAGGACGAAAGTCTTGCTATTGATTAGGGAAGTGGTTAATCTGTATAAAGTAGTCAGTCTGTATACCATGTATATATGATTTTTTTTTTGTCAGTGACTTGGTTAGAGAGCGATGAGGTATTGGCTAACCTTAGGCTTTGTGGGGCCCAAGGCGGCACGATGGCAGCAGGAGACCCCCCCAGTGGAAAAAGTTAAGGGAACTTACCGTGAAGAGTGATCCTCCTCTAGCTTCATTGCGGCGTCAGGATGTGACATCAGGTTGCCATGGTAACGCATCATCATTTGACGATGGTCACCGTGGCAACGTGATGCTACAGGAGGCGGCCCGCTCTCAAAGAAAGAATAAAAGTAAACACACACCTACCTCTCAGTGAGAAGCAGTCCATTTGGACTGGGGCCCAGCGCGCCCTCCTCCTGTCGTCGCTGGGATCCAACTTCTGTCCGACCGGAGGGAGGAGCTGGAGGAGGAACTTTTGACATCTTTAATAGTGTCACCATATGAGTTATATTTTATTACCTCTTCAGTTATGTTTGTGGATTGTCTTGCACAGCTCTGCATACTGTATTCAATTATCATACTTGCATCTTGGGATTTCTTCATTTCTTGGCATAATGTAATAAATGGAAAAAAAGGAGGTAGTGCTAACCACTAATCTAATAATATTAAATTAATAAATCAATAAATACAGTATAGTGTTCATACAAAAAAAAGTGCAAATTGAAGAAGGTATAGAGCCCAAAATTTTATACTTAAGTCCAGCTGCCAGAGTCCATCCTTCCAAAATGTGAGCAAGAAAAAAGATGTCCTCCGGCGCGATTACTCAGGTACAGTTGTTAAGTATAAATTGGATAAATACAGAAGGGGACAACAATGTATAAGTAAAATATGTTAATCTATTTAGACATTTTAAGTTAGACTTTTACACTTACAGATTAATGTAGTTTATGATCTATACATTCATTCCCACGTGGAGTTACACAGGTTAATCAGATAGGTGAGGCTAGATCTCAGTTTATTCAGGATATTGACTTGATATAAACGAAAGAGAAAAAATCATGGCACAGTAAATGTATTACACTAGACTGGGTTAGAACAATATTGCACAAAGATAAGGATCTGTAAGGGAGTGCGACAGGGAGACACCATGTCACCTTACCTTTTCACTGCAACACTTGAACAATTGTTAAAGACATTAGATCGGGAAGAAAAAGGAATTAAAATAAACTGTGAATATTTGAGTCACTAACGATTTGAAGATGATAGTGTTATCATATATGATATTGTTATTTTTTCTACACGTTCCCGAAGACTTCCAGCATCAAATTAGAGAACTCAACAAAGCAAGTAAGAATGGTGGCCTCCATATGAACATTAACAAGACCAAAGTGATGTTCAACACATGTAAAATCTGTGAAGATTGAAATAAATGGAATAGAACCAGAAGACTACAGTATGTCTAACTTTTCTGCCAAAGAACAATGGTTGGGAACCTTTTGAATGGAATCATTAGTAGTGTCTGAGTCTTCCTAGACATCCTGCTCCCAGCCACAGTTCCCTTGTCTGTCCACTGGGTGTGCTGCTGTTTCTGTCTGCTCTGGGGTTCCTCTGTCTGTCTTCTCTTGTTACTCCTGTGCTCTGTCCATATAGTTTCCGGTTTCCTGTTCCTCCCTTGCCTTTGTTTTGTGTCCCAACTCTTTATGCCCATTCCCATGCTTCTGCTTATGCTTCTGTTCCTTGTGGAGTCCTGATTCATATCAAAGGCCCTTGCTAGTGTTCTTTCTTGTCACCATTTGTTTCCTGCTTGTGAGTCCCCAGTCTCAGTTCCTGCTCCCCTGCCTTGTTCCTGACTTCCTGCAGCCGACCGTTGCCTGAACCCCGATGATCCTTGCTTGCCGCCTGCCACCGAACCCTGCCTGTAACACTGATGATCCTGCTTGCCGCCTGCCACCAAACCCTGCCTGTGACCCCGATGATCCTGCTTGCCACCTGCCACCCATGAGCCCAACAATCCTTGCCTTCCCTGCTGTTCCAGCCATCGAGGTCCTACCTGCTCCTGGAGTCCCTGTGACAAGTAGAATGAAGGTGGGATGGAGCACATTTGAAAAAAACAAGAAAACATTTCAGGTGCACCTTCCATAGCGCCACAAGAAGAAAGTTTTCGACCAGTGTATTCTGCCCATGCTCACTTATGGATATGAAACTTGGACACTGAATGGAAGATAATTTATAAGCTTCAGGCAACTAAAGTATGTGACATCATAATAGGGTGGGGGGGGGAAATTAAAATGGCGGTGGGCCGGACATATTGCATGAGGAACGCACCATCGTTGGACAAAAATGATACTTGACTGTATTCCAAGAGAGATTAAAAGACCAAAATAACGACCAAACGTAAAATGTGAGGATGAAATTAGAAAATGTGTTGGAGCACCGTGAAGAAGAGAGGCTGCAACCACAGTACCTGGAAGATCATTGGGAAGACCTTCATCCAGCAGCGAATCGACAAGGGATGATGAAGAGGATTAAGAGACTGCAATTTCCACTGTCTTCTGTTTCTTACTGTCTATTTTAATTATATATTCAGAATTCTAGAGATGGGTCCATTTCGGGGGGCAGATTTGGATCTGCTGCTGATCGTTCAGTTCATTGGTCGGCGAATTTTAGCGAATCAATCTCAAAATGGGTGATTCTTTTTCTGTTTTTTTTTTTTATCACCGACAATCTAATCAGCAATCCGCAAATTGAATACTTTAAATCCACAAGCGGATAGTGGATTGGATTGGTAAAATCAACCAGCGAATTGTATCTAATGGCGTTTTTTGATCCGCACGGATTGAAACTGGAACAATCCGCCGACAGGTTTTACACAGCGGAACGAATTTTAAATGGAAAGTGTGGGAAATTCCGCAAAATGGATTTTGACAGGTTCACCCATCTTTAGAATCAAATACGACTATATATCTATTCTGTTATAAACAGCCCTATTACATTTTTGAAGTGAAACTTCTTAGCTGGCGGTGGCTCATTAGAAAATCTCATAGGGTAAAATGAAACGGAAGTAGCATACTGCGCATGTGCAGAGTTTGGATGCAGAAGTGGCCACTAGTTGTCAGTAATGCTGTCAGTGGTGTTAGTGCATGAGTTATCGGGTGCGCACATAATCCCTCTGCCTCACCAAGCGCATCATACCTCAGTCCCTCTGCCTCCGTGACTGCATCAGACTTCAGTCCCTCTGCCTCCATCAGACATCTGTCCCCCCTGCGTGCACATCAGACCTCAGACCCTCTGCCTCCACATCACACCTCAGTCCCTCTGCCTGTGCATCAGACCTCAGTCCCCCGCCTGCGCATCAGACCTCAGTTCCCCTGCCTGCGCATCAGACCTCAGTCCCTCTGCCTCCGCATCAGACCTTAGTCCCCTCTGCCTCCACATAAGACCTCAGTCCCTCTGCCTCCACATCACACCTCAGGCCCCTGCCTCCATATCAGACCTCAGTCCCTCTGCCTCCACATCAGACCTCAGTTCTTCTGCCTATGCATCAGACCTCAGACCCTCTGCCTCTGCATCACACCTCAGTCCCTCTGCCTCCATCACACCTCAGTCCCTCTGCCTCCATCACACCTCAGTCCCTCGGCCTCCATCATACATCAGTCCCCCTGTCTCCATCACACCTAAGTCCCCCTGTCTCCATCACACCTCAGTCCCTCTGCCTCCATCACACCTCAGTCCCTCTGCCTCCATCACACCTCAGTCCCTCTGCCTCCATCACACCTCAGTCCCTCGGCCTCCATCATACATCAGTCCCCCTGTCTCCATCACACCTCAGTCCCTCTGCCCCCATCACACCTCAGTCCCTCTGCCTCCATCACACCTCAGTCCCCCTGCCTCCATCACACCTCAGTCCCTCTGCCTCCATCACACCTCAGTCCCTCTGCCTCCATCACACCTCAGTCCCCCTGCCTCCATCACACCTCAGTCCCTCTGCCTCCATCACACCTCAGTCCCTCTGCCTCCATCACACCTCAGTCCCTCTGCCTCCATCACACCTCAGTCCCTCTGCCTCCATCACACCTCAGTCCCTCTGCCTCCATCACACCTCAGTCCCTCTGCCTCCATCACACCTCAGTCCCTCTGCCTCCATCACACCTCAGTCCCTCTGCCTCCATCACACCTCAGTCCCTCTGCCCCATCACACCTCAGTCCCTCTGCCTCCATCACACCTCAGTCCCTCTGCCTCCATCACACCTCAGTCCCTCTGCCTCCATCACACCTCAGTCCCTCTGCCTCCATCACACCTCAGTCCCTCTGCCTCCATCACACCTCAGTCCCTCTGCCTCCATCACACCTCAGTCCCTCTGCCTCCATCACACCTCAGTCCCTCTGCCTCCATCACACCTCAGTCCCTCTGCCTCCATCACACCTCAGTCCCTCTGCCTCCATCACACCTCAGTCCCTCTGCCTCCGTGACTGCATCAGACTTCAGGCCAGTAATTTTCAACCAGGGTTCCATGGCTGCCGGATGGTGAGAGCTGGGATATTTTTTTTGTAATTGCATTTATTTAAGACTTAAGCTTTTTTTTAAATGTGGACAGTGGTGGAGACACTCCATATCTCTTATTTATGTATGTATTTGTATTACTTGAAATAAGGCTGGTGCACTGATAAATGGGGATTTGTAGACTTTTATAGTTGTTTAATAATACATACACATTGATCTAATAACCATGACACTTTCATGAAAAAATGTCAGGTTTCATGTGCATAATAGTTATATTTAGACTGTTCTCTTTCACTTATTTTTAAAGGCAGCTATTCTACCAATTAATTATATTAATTGTTAAACAGATTTTGTATTTGAGTGATTACTGAAGATGATATGCATTTCACTGGCAAGATGTTCAACCTAAGACTGTATCTTCTTTTCTTCAATTATTTTGTTTGTTGCTGGCTGAAAACCTTTTCAGGAATTCAGAATAGAACCCAATGAAAGGTATTTCCCTTTTTTGATAGTTTTCTAAGAAGAGGAGTGCTTGGTGCTGTAGGTTGCTACCTTGGGAATGCAATTACTGTATAATGTCACTGAAATAGCATGTTAAGTCAGTATAATAGTCTCTTGCTGCAAAAAAATCTAAAGCAGAGCAGAATATTTTTATGTGCAATGCATGTTGAAGTAAAAGACAGATGCTTATTCTGAAAGATGTAAAGCATTATGCTGCCACAACCTGCCTTGGCTTTGATGCTTCTACAATATGACATTTCAAAACAATATACATTAGTGACTTGAGACCTTGGAAAATAAATTATAATGTGTCCACGGTAGAATGGTTGTTGATCTTTATACCTTATGGTGGGGGAATAAAAAGGTCCATTCTAATTGGCTTAGAACACATTAGAATATATATTATTTTATTTTCCAGTAACGTGAATTTCTATGTTGTTCAACTTGCCGTTCACAGAATCCTAGTAACCTTACACCTTACTTATAGGCTAGATCTTCTTGTAAAATCTGTTTTTCAGTAATGCTCCATTTCATCTTTTAGATAACTAGAAATACAATTAACCAGTTTTATATTCTGACAATTTTGCCTTGTCTGAATGCCGTTGTTTATATTATTACCTAAGTTGTAATTTCAACAGGTCAACATTTAGATTCTGAATTCTACACACACACACACACACATCACACACATCACACGCAACACACGCAACACACACAACACACACAACACACACAACACACACAACACACACACACACAGACCACACACACACACACACGTATGTGTGTAGAATTCAGAATATAAATCTAAATGTTGACCTGTATATATATACATACATACATACACATACACTTTTAAGACTCAATTACTATTATTTTTGTTATGTTCAACCATTTAACAAATTCCAATAACCTTGACTGATACTGATTCCACCTAACGTCATTGCTATTAAGATTGCTCGAATGTATCGTTGATAAGTGAACACATCTTTACTCATAAACATTTGCTTCCTTTTCTATACTATTGATCCCCATTGAATGCTACTAATTTGTAGAAAAAAAATAAGGGACCATCCAATATTTTTTAAATACTTTCACGTACAGTAATTGTAGTTATTGATACACATTACCATTTCACATTGGAAACTATAACACAGAACAACTTCATGACTGCTGACAACTCTAGGATAGTGTGAGTTATGGAACACGTATTGTTCTGATACCTTTGGTGTAAATGTGGTACACTCAATATGAATATACTGTATACTGTAGTAGTAATGGATTGATCCATCTTCTTAACTTACCATTCTTTTGTTTTATTATACCGTATTACACAAGCACTAAATTTATTATTCAAATTATATATTGAACATGTCTTTTTATGAAATTACATACAGTATTAGATAGTGGTTCAATTATTGAGATCTGAACCTGGCAAGTAATTTGCTAATGTCTGTTTCAGTGACTGTAAAATATAAATATTGTGTATCTGCATAGAAGACTGTAATAAAAATACAAAAAGGAAACATTCACAAGATTGGTTCCACCATCTTCTGTGCTAATTACTTCTCATTGATTATTCCTTTTGGATAGTATACATGTATGTATGTATGTATGTATGTATGTATGTATGTATGTATGTATGTCTTAATTTATATAGTGTCATTAATTTACATAGCGCTTCATAGTAGTAATACACGTGGTAATCATATAGATAACAAATAATATAAATAACAGGTCATGGAATAAGTACTTCAGACATAAAAATAACATTAAGGAAGAGGCGTCCCTGCTCCAAGTAGCATACAATCTAATTGGTAGGTTGGAAGAACATATAGAGACAGTAGGAAGGAATTCTGGTAAGTGTGTCTGCAGGGGGCCAAGCTTTATGTATCATGTGTCCAGTATTATCCACAGTGCTATTCATATGCTTCTTTAAGCAAGTGTGTCTTAAGGTGGGTCTTAAACGTGGATAAAGAGGGTGCTTGTCGGGTATTGAGGGGACGGGCATTCAAGAGGTTCGGGGTAGTCAGTGAGAAAAGTTTAAGGCGGGAGTGGGCTGTAGATACCAAGGGGGTAGAAAGTAGACATCCTTGAGAAGAACGCAAGAGTCGGGATGGTGCATAGCGAGAAATTGGGGATGAGATGTAAGGAGGGGCAGAAGAGTGTAAAACTTTAAAAGTGAGGAGGAGAATTGAGTGCGAGATCCGGGATTTGATCGGAAGCCTGGAGAGGGATTTCAAGAGGGGAGACGCGGAGACAGATTTAGAAAGGAGTAGAGCGATTCTGGCAGCAGCGTTTAGGATAGATTGTAGGGGAGACACGTGAAAGGCAGGAAGGCTGGACAGCAGGAGGTTACAGTAATCAAGATGGGAGAGAATGAGGGCCTGAGTCAAAGTTTTAGCAGTCGAACAACAGAGGAAAGGGGGTATCTTTGAGATATTGCGGAGGAAAAAGCGACAGGTTTTAGAACGTTTTGAATCGGAGAGGAGTCGAGTGCGACCCCTAAACAGCGTGCTTGGACTACTGGGTGAATGATCGTACTTCCAACAGTAATATGGAAGGATAGGTAGGGCCAGGTTTGGGAGGAAGTATGAGGAGGTCTGTATTTGCCATGTTAAGTTTAAGGCAGCGGAGGTCCATCCAGGATCATTATACATCATTTAAAGCCATATTTACACTTATCATTCAAGAGATTTTTTCCTATTTATATAGATTTGCTTTAACAAAACATACTGTACAATGTAAATTTGGCATAAGAGGAATTCACTTGAGGTAACTATGTAGATAGGATTAATAGATTTGCATATTACCTACAGTACTTGGCAAATTGACAGACAGCTTGTGTTATAAATGTTACTTCAGATTCTTAAACTGCTTTCATATTGTAACAATGCTGCATTTTTTGTTGATTGCCCATAGATGGCACTAATAATTAGCTTATTATAAAGTATTTATAATATTGCTACTGTATACAAAGATGTGTAATATGAGTTGATATTTTATTTTTACAACTGATTTATCAGTTACAGTATATTATCAGTCAGTTGTACATTGGCATTGCATTAGTCGTTGAATTTACACTAATTTAGCAAAATGTAAAATTGCTTCCATTTTTATCAGAGTATTTGCCCATTATTTTGACACCTCTACAGTATGTTAAGATAGAAAAACAAATATCATATGATATCTCTAGTCAGCCTTTCTTACTTGTGCAATTTAGGGGACCAACATTATAATTCTTCATTGATTAAATTATAGAACACTGAGATTTCCAAATCTTACAGTTCTCTTCTTCAAGTGTACTTAAAGCTCTAACAAAAGAAGATCTAAATAATACATATTAAAAGCATTACAAATGATATATGCTGTGTTATTTGGTAAGTAACGTATGGTTAGGGTTTGTGATCTTACTTTTCAACATAAAAATGAATTTATGAAATAGTCGAAAACTGGAATTTATAAGGAGGGCTGGAAGGCTTGCTGCTTGTACACTGAATAACATACTAAAGGTTACATTTAGTAGTCATTGAAGGTTATTTTACACGTAAATGGGTCTTACTGCTTAGCACAACTTAGTAAATAAGGCCCCTATGCCTGAATTCGCTAAGTCATGGTGCAGGGTGTCGTAACCCGATGTGGCATTAACTGCCATTGACTTTAATAGCAGTAAACAACTGATCAGGATGTGACACCCTACATGGCGGCTTAGTAAATCCAGCCTTAGTAACTTGTGACTATGGTACAATAACCCTGAACATGCCTTGGTTGCGGCATAAGTCAGTATTTATTTTTCAAAACATTAGCTATGCTAAAGTAAATAAATGTATGTTAAGAGAGGATGGTAATTATTACATGTGAGAGAAGATAATAGTTATACACCTTGAACATTCCTCTTTGAGATTTCCAACTTCAGATTCTTGTTGTAATAGATCTCTAGTGAAGATATTTTCTTTGCATTAATCTTATTTCATCTTATAATAAAATATCTGACATGGGTGGTTTAGTTGTATGAATTGTATCATAGTACTGTATGTAACATTTCACACAAAAAGTGTCAAATCTGACTTGGAAAAGTAATGATCTTAAAAATATTATCATGTAAAAGTCACAAATTCCCCTATAATATTGGCAGTTATGCACATCTTCTAACTTGATAGCACTATTAGTGGGAAGTCACAGAATAGGGGCACATTATTGAGGTAATATAAATGTAGCACAGTGTCACAATAATACCAATAAAATATTAATTATTTCAATAATCTGGTACACAAAGGGTCAACATATATTTTTAAAAGACCAAAGTTTCTTCTATGTTAAGTCAAACTGGACTATAGTTGGTATTTATTGGTCACAAAAGGGAGAGGGGAGGGGAAATATCCTTTTATTTGGTGCAATTTTCACTATATTTTGTATTAAAAAGTTTTTTTAGATGTACATACAAATGCCATATAGGATCTGTTCTTACATACTGTATGAACCCACCTGGTACTCCAGCTTGTTTCTGTGCAAGAGATACGAGGGTAAACATATACCCAAAATGTGATGTGAATAATTAATAAACATACACACCACCGACCCTGTTTTTGAGATAGGAGTGCACCCAATAAAAGGATATTTTTCCTACCCTCTTCCTTTTGTGATTTCAATAGCTTTCTAGGAAACATTATGCTGTGGTAGCCCCCTTACAGTTTAGAGCAAGCTATTTATCTGCTGTCTTTATTTATTGGTCAGCAAAACATTTTTATTAGAAAACAGCTACTGGTGGGAGTTACCTAAGAGCTCTTTGATTTGGGATTGTGGGGGGATTAAGCCACAAGACAACACAGTAGTTTATGGTAAATTGTCAACCAGAGCTGCAGAGCTTAACCGGCAGCTGTTGAAAGTATTTGTGTGACTGTCCCTTTAAGAATGAGTACAAAAATCTCCTGTTTTGCAGTGGTTTTCTTCATTTTCTTATTCGTGGACGTTACTTCCATATTTACACCCGGATTTGGCATCAAAAGTGTTGTTCACAGTATTTTTCTACAGATGACCTTCACTTACCTCCTTCGTTGGCCTATCAAACACGAGCATCAACACATATTGTCACACATTACCAGATGCAGAGTCTAACCTCTTATCAGACACTAGCATGCGTCATAGATGTATTACTTTTTCCAATCAAATGTTATCAATTTTTATGCTATGCCCCTGTAAGAGGGTAATATATTGCTTTGCAATTTCCTTGTTATGTTATGTGTGCATACCCCTAGGTATGGCTCGCATCTGCTAATTAGTAAACCAGCTGAAGAATTACTCCCTTGTTTGTGTTTCAACTTATTCCTAAACATCTTCTTTATCACTGTCATTGATGGTCCAATACAACGGAACCCCGTTATAACGCGGTGCTCAGGGTACATATAATGAGACCGCGTTATAACTGGGATCGTGAAAGAAAAAATGGCTGTGGCGATCGTGTGTGTGTTTGCGGGAAGGCTGCGACTGAAGCAAGGAGGGGGGGGTGGCTGTGTGATCTCCACCGGAGGAGAAGTGAGAGCCCTATGCGCGATCTCGACCGGAGGAGAAGTGAGAGCCCCATTCAGCACGGTGTATGTGTGTGTGTTAAAAAGAACAACCAAAAATAAAAGTAATGCATGTTGTGACCGATCCTTTTTTAAGTATTAACCTCTTGCCACTCCATTTTTTCATCAGGTATTTTTTTTGTACTTTGAATTCTGTGTTATTAATCAGTGGAATCTGTTCCTAGTGTTCTTGGCGTCATGTCATCCATTGACATGCATCATTAATGCAGCCATGTCCTAAATAAAGAAGCTGCTGCCAATGATAAAAGTGTGTGTGTAGTAAAAATGCAGTAACTGCCCTGTAGTATCTGTACTAAGTGCGACAGCATAGTGTGTAAAAGAAATTTGGCGCACAAAAAAGGTTGGTCTCCTAACACTTCAAGAAATGAGTGCATAGGTGGACATGACATGTTCCGTGCTCTGTCGATGTAAAAATAATTAACTGGCGCTGCTTTTACAGTGAGTAATAATGCAACTTACCAGGCAGAGAAAAGGAGAAGCACAGGAACACTCTCTTTAACAGACGGTGGAATGTTTGTGCAGTTTGTGGTGCTAATACAGAGCACCACCCCCTGCTTAAGGCTGACCATAAATGTGTGTGTGTGTGTGTGTGTGTGTGTGTGTGTGTGTGTGTGTGTGTGTGTGTGTGTGTGTGTGTGTGTGTGTGTGTGTGTGTGTGTGTGTGTGTGTGTGTGTGTGTGTGTGTGTGTGTTAGAAATAAGACTTTGGGGGACATAAATAAAAAATAAATAAATTGGAGGTGTTTTAAATTGGGAGCCAAGCTCAGCCCACGTTATAAGCGGATCCGCGTTGTAGCGGATCGTGTTATAACGGGATTGAGCTGTACAATTATATGTTTACATTATAAAGGTTGAATAACAGTACTCAGACCTACTAGAGGCTCTGTGTATCATCTTCAAAGGTTACCATATATTCATGGAATCCTCCAATTACAGTAGCAGAGAAAGGAGACAAAACTGTCACCATTCAGTCCCAGGTCTTTACTCAAAATAAAAGATATCTTGTATCTGATATGATTCACAATGATAAAAATATATATTTTTCTCACCAGCATGTTAAGCTTTTTCAATTGAGTCCGAAGATGCTGGACTAGTTAGGCTACATACTGTACAGTTTGTAAGATATCCATTTGTCCATCAACGATGGAAATAGGTCTATCAAAATAGGTATTGTACACTTACATTTTGATCAGTCGAGCACATTGATACGGGTCCCATCCTATGTGTTATAGAGGGTATTTTTATATTAAAACATTTTTTCTCTAACCAGGCCTTAAAAATGTCAATATAAATGAATGAGGGGGACACACCCCATTAGGTCGGCTTATTCTGTTTCCAATACAGAGGTTTTTTTAGGATAAAAAAACATGCATTTGGGATATGAATTTAGAATTCAAAGGGAGTGTCAACGCTGCAGGTATGACACGTGAATTCTCATATTTCCAACTCAAGTCCCTTTAAAAAGCCTAATGTGATACTGTATATTAGGAATTTCTGTTTGTTTTATTCCATTATTTTTAATGAAACTGTCTGCATATTTTACTGCATGTTTCTTGAAACTTTATTTTCTGTAACATTTGTACATTAAATCTAAATTTTATAAGTATTATCTTGGCTCTAATTGAACTTTGCATGTTTTGAAGAGAGTAAGTGCATTTTTGGACACATTTTGCTACAATATATTTTTGTGTGTTAATCATATCTTTTCCTACTAAACAGGGTTCAAAAAGTTTGCAAGTAAAATTTGAAACTATTTTTGGTGAAGCGAACTAAGGTATATTGTGATTTTAGTAACCCCGCCAGGAGATTTGAGTCAGCTAGATAGCTCTGTGTATTAACCCATGTCACATACACAAGTTACCTGCTCACAGGTGTGCTGTGTGACACACAGTGACACCACTACTTGCCATGCTTTGGACTTTTGTTATGGCAAGAGAAACAAAGAACAAGGTTTCTCTTGCTATACTGTTTGGGGACAAGGAAAAGTCCCCTTTAGGGTTCGTGAAGCGGGCAGTTGACCTCAGAGACTTGCACGCGAATTGTGATTCACATACTGTAGGGTCTTCTGGTTATGGTAATATTTTTATTACGCCATTGCAATTATTTATAGTGAGAGCGCCCAGATAATTTTTGTATTCTGACTTTTTTGTTATGAACATGAAATAAATAAGGACCTTTTGGTCCTAGCATTTTATAAAAAAACATTATGTGGCATCTGATTAATCAATATAGATTCTGACCTGTCTCCCCAATGCTAACTTGATATCTAAGGCTCTAAACTAAAATAAAATGCAAGAAGTTTTCTGTTTCTCAAAACTCCCCCAACCCCCTTTTAGAAGAATACACATACATTGTTAATTACTGTATAGATATAGAGCGTGGTAAGAGTGCTCTAGTACAGGGCAAATATAAATGAATAAATCCAGGTTTATGGAGAGATGGGTGAGTCTATAATCATATATGCAATAAAATTAATATATCCATTAAATGCTTTCAATGACAGATAATCCCTGAAAACAGGGGATAAGTGAAAAAATCACAACCCCTCTATTTCATTGGGAATGTCCAATTGAATAGGAAATAATGTACTCACAATCACCCACTTCCTAGACTGGAGGAGACGTGCAGCTGCTGAAATTGAAGTCCAGAGTTGAATAAAGGGCGTAGTGCACAGCCCAAATAAACGAAGGAGAAGGACCCATATAATGCAAAAAGAATTTAATGGAAGGACAATAGCATAGATGAAAAGCCTCCTACGCGTTTCGTACCTTAGTACTTTATCAAGAACTTAAAATCACTTGTGTCCTGCAGTCTTTTAAATCCCTGCTCGGCACTCCGTTTTGCGCACAAAAGCGCGGTGACATCCGACATATAGCACATGCGCATTGCCCTGATCAGCCCCTATGATGTCAGCGCTACTCCGGGAAAGAAAAAGAACAGAGACATAAAAGGATGAAAAAGAGAAAGCAATTTTATAAATCACTCTATTGGAGCATCCAAGAGCATGAAGGAAGACAGAACACTCCCCCCCCCCCCACCCCCCGGCTACAAGAGCAGGCACAGAAGGCAATGTCCATCGCTACGGACTTTGGAGAAACCCCAATGATGATAACTAAACCAAAAAATTAAACTTTACAAAGAAAATGGTAACAAACCATTATATACAATTACATGCAAAAAACAACAATAAAGACTACAGAGACACAAAAAGCAACACAACAATAACCTAATTACAGCAAAGAAAACAGTAAAAACAAACATAAAATAAAATCAAAATGAGCATATAGAAAATATATCCTCATGCTTGATCTCCAGTGACTCACTGATTGATGAATATATGTGAATAACTAATATAATGTACATATATATATATTAAGTATAACTGTATAACTGTTGATAAAAATAATCAATAAGGAAGAAAAAAAATCAAAAGAAGGGAAAGAAAAGGGGGAGGGGAAGGGGAGAGGGGCGGGAGAGGGGGCCATTGGTGGGGGAGAGGGACAGGGGAGAAAAGAAAAAAAGAGAAGAAAAATAGGATGAAAATGATAATTGAAAAATATATACAATCCTATAAAGACAAAAAATAAATAATAATCAATCAAATAGAAAAATAAATAAAGAATGAATCAATCTTATCAAATCAACTAGAAAATTGATGCAGAAAATAAAAATGAAAGCAACAAAATAATTAATTAATAATAAATACACAAAATAAATATGAATAACGAAGAATAAAACAGCTAAGATATATGCAGTCAATTGATTAAGTCAAAAATAAATATATATGTATATTATAAATTTATCAAAAATCAGACAATGTATAAGTCCTTATCTGTAATAAAACGAAGAACTAAACACACCTGTGAAGGGTCCTCCAAGTTTGAGAAAGGAACATTCAATTGAAAATAGATTCTGTAATAGAATCTATTTCAGAAAATGGCCAAGATTCATGGCCTACATTCATCCCAACAGGGAAGCGCGTCTTTGCAGTCTTTATTGTTGTTATTTTCATGTAATTGTATATAATGGTTTGTTACAACTTTCTTTGTAAAGTTTCATTTTTTGGTTTATATGTAACTATCACTGGGGTTTCTCCACGGTCAGTAGCGGTGGACGTTGCATCTGTGCCTTTATTCATGGATTGTTTGTCATTGAAATGGATATACGCCTTTTATTGCATATATGATTATGGACTCACCCATCTCTCCACAAACCTGGATTTATTCATTTATATTTGCCCTGTACTAGAGCACTCTTACCACGCTCTATATTTATACTGAATCTGTTTTTGTTGAAGTTGCCCGTACTAATATTGTGCTTGGACATTTATTACAATATTAGGAGAAGGTCCATTCGTATACCATTGTTATCCCTTTTACTTTGGGTTTGGTACAGATGCAGCGGCCGTTATTTTAAGGCATCACGGCGTCGTTTTTGTGTGTGCTGCTGTACTCCACGTGACATGAACGCAGCCAATCGCCCCAGGCATGCGCGTTTATCGTGGTTGCTTTGTTTGAATTTTATATATTGTGTGCAATTACTGTATGTACAATGAAATGAATGAATTGTAAAGTGTACACTACTGTGCTACTGTGTCAATTTCAGGTGTTTATAAACCAGAACTCTAAAATGCCATTTTATGCACTAGCCTGCACTCGCGTCTTAAGGCGGTACGGTTGGAAGTAATCCCGCGCCATCACATGGGTATTCCGAGGTATAAACCACGTGATTTCATAAAATTATGGCCGCTGCATCAGTATATTATTCACATTTTTTGGATTATGGAAAACACCGGTGACTCACAAGAAACTTTGGGGCCTATGCAGAAAGCTCCGAAAAAAAATATCGACAGGGGTTTAAACTCGCCATGTTTTTGCCGAGTTGCTCTCACGGTATGCAGAAAGGCCTGAATACCTGCGTGAGCAACCTGAGCAAACATGGTGAGTTGCCGGTGGTGAGACTATCTGCCCTGCGAGAAGGGCTTCTCTTGCTTGATCTGCCTGCAGCAGAGAGAGGAGATCCGTCTGTCTCTGCACAAATCTCGCCGTAAAAAATGTTTTTTAAATAAAAAATGTATTCATAGTGTAGATGATCAGGGGGTCTCCTGAGCAGAACCGCGTTGGTTTGAGGTTGGGGATCCCCAGCTTCCCGAGATACAGGCCCCGTTATGGGGTGCCATATCTATGCTTGGAGATGTCCCGATCACGTGATCAGGACATATAAATTCTGCATAGGGATACTGGCAACCCATAACGGGGCCAGTATCTTGGGAAGCAAGGGGTCCCCGGACCTGAAACCAATGTGGTTCAGCTGAGGAGACCCCCTGCTCATCTACACTAGTGTCAAAACACACATATCAATAAACAATAATTCATTACCATAGCGGATAGCCGTTATGGTAATGAAGCTGCATTAATGTCATTTTTATTAATAGTGTGAGGGAGCAGGGGGCCTCCGGAGATGAACCGCTTTGATTTCTGGCTCAGGGACCCCCTGCTTCCCGAGTTACAGGCCCCGGTATGGGACATCGGGCGCCAGTGTCAGCGCCATCTTTATAGCGTCCACTTCGCGTGACGTGTGACATTTAAATAATGGAATACTGGCACACCATACCGGGGCCTTTAACTTGGGAAGCAGGGGGTTCCCGAGGCTGAAATCAATGCTGTTCAGCTCAGGAGACCCCCTACTCCTGCACACTATTAATAAAAATACATTAAAGCAGCTTCATTACCTTAGCGGCTATTCTCTAAGGCAATGAAGGGGTTAAGGCACAATTGCATGTTTATTGGGGACAATTGCCAATTGCAATAAACATTGCAATACACAAACCCCCTGTGCCTCCAACAACCCCTATACCCCCTAACATAAATAACATATCTTAATTTTTTGGGGATGCACAGGAATTATACTACAGGCCAGCGGTGGCCCTCGGGTGGTCCCGCAGGTGTCCGGGGGTCCCCTCTTGCCTGCAGTACCAATTATGTGCTCCAAAAAATAATATAACAAATACATAAATACTTTTAAATAAATACACCCCACCCCCTAACACATACAGTATAGTAATGGGCAAAATGACTATTATCCACATATGGATAATAATGCATTTGCCCATTTAAAATACAATAAGCAGAATAAATAAAATAAATACATCTTGCACTCACCCCTGCCAGGCACCCAAGATGAAGGCCGTCCTCATCCTCACACCGTCCATGCCCTCCGGTGCTGCAAAAAATACACAGGAATAAAAAGAGCCAATCTAATGTCCCCTAACCCCTTAATCACCTTGGCGGTTATTAAACAGAGTAATCACCCACTACCCACCTGGGAGGCCTAACTACCCACCCTTGGGGACAATACCCCCTTCACCCATCCCCACTACCCACACTAAAAACACTACACAGAAAAGCCCCACTACCCACATCCTAGGCCCCACAATATCATATTTAATAAACTATACACCACCAACCCACCCCCTCTGGCCCCCCATAAAAACATGATTTATTATTTTACATACAGGCTTAATACCCCAGGCCTACGGTAGTCCCCGGTCATCCTGACGGGTGTCTGCGGGCCCCACAGTGCCAGAGGGGGGTGCACACAGGTGTCTGGGGTTCTCCGGGTAGTCCCCGCTAGGCGCCGTGAGCCTCCAGGTGGTCCCCGTGGGCCACAATGGGGTCCATGGGTGTGCCCGTGAATGTCTGAGGTCTTCCCCACAGGTATCACAGGTACTCCTTAGAGATTATGTACATTTAAAGATTTTTGTATGGTCAAAGATATGGAGGACCTCTGGTTTCAACAAGGGGGCTCTCCTGAGGAGTCCTCAATTCCTTCCTTTTCTGAGTGGAATTCACGATTGAGAAGTAGACCCATTTTCTATTCTACACAGGTGAAGAGTAATTTTTTACCCATGTTCGAAAATCTAGTTTTTAGAGACCTACGTTTCCTAGCACAGGAGTTTTCATTTTCACATTTTGACTGTGACAATTTAAGTAAGGATGAAAGAAGTGCTTTAAAATCTTTACAAGACAATTCCTTGTTAGTTATCAAAAGTGCTGATAAGGGAGGTGTCGTGGTATTCCAGAGTAGGGTAGACTACCTCAGGGAGGCTTTACGCCAACTTTGAGGATCCGTGCTACCCTCGGACCCTACTTCTGAATATATGAAAATCTTAATGGATCTTGTAGATCTGGGAATTGTCACGGAAGTTCTATCTAAGGAAGAGGTTACATTAATTGTCAACCCTCACCCTGTTCCTATCTTTCACCATCTCCTAAAGATCCATTAGACATTGGTCGGCCTATTGTCTCTAGTATTGGATCTTTGGGAGATGGACTTTCTATATATGTAAATTGTTTTTTGCAACCTTTCGTCAGGAGGCTTCCCTCATTTATTTTGGATTCAGGAGATTTGTTGGGCCATTTAAAAGAAGTCCAATGGGACAATCAATACATCTGGGTTACACTTGATGTAACATCTCTTAATTCTATTATTAAACACGACCATGGATTGGCGTCTGTCCGCCATTTTGTGGAGAGCCCAGACTTTTCCACTTTTATTTTGGATGCTACAGTATTTCTTTTTTCACTCACAATTTTTTTTAAATTTGATCACAAATTTTATTTACAAGAAGTAGGCACAGCTATGGGCACCATCTTATGCAAATCTTTTCATTGGGGGGTGGGAATCTCACTTTATTTTTTTCTAGCACAAATCACTTTTGTTATAATATTATTTTCTATAAAAGGTTGATTGATACCTGATTATTATTTGGAAGGGTGACACCAGGACACTTTTTTCTTGTATACAGTATATTAATAATAATATTTATCATCTTAAATTCACTTTTAATTTTGATCTTCACCATGTTCTTTTTCGGGACCTCCTATTGTATGTTGAAATTCATAAAAAAAATCCAAACAGATGTGTTCAGGAAAATCAACTCCAGGAACACATTTCTAAGGGCGGACAGTTGCCATCCTGGTGCAGTAGTAAGAGGTATACCCAGGGGACAATTCCTCAGACTGAGAAGGAATTGCTCCACCTTGGAGGGCTTCCTTACTCAGTCTGAGGGGTTGGGTCAATGGTTCCTTGAAAGAGGCTATTCAATTATTCTACAAGAGGCCTTTGAAGAGGCACTTGATGTGGATAGGTGCTCTCTTTCACCTAACTGAGATGATGGGAAACAAAGCTCTTTGACTTAATTTGATTCTTATAAATCTAACATCAGGAAAAATAAATGGAAGAAACAAGGTCAGTGTAGCTCTGTGGTTAATAGAGATTCCCCCATGTTTATTTCACAATTTAATAAGTGTAGTAATCGTATAAAATCCATTATTCACAAACATTGGGGGATTCTTTGCATGGACCTGGTTCAAATATCTAGAGCTTGGCCCTAAATGTCTTTAGAAGGGCAAAGACCATTGCCACATATATTTCACCGAGTGAAATTTCTACCCGTCACTAAAAATTCCTATTTTCTAACAAAGCGCTCATTTCAGTGTGGTGCATGCAAAGCACGCAAACACATGAAACCCTCTACTTCTTTTTTTTTCTGACTCTCCACAAAATAAAAAAATTAAGATAAATAATGTAATTAATTGTAATACACAGTTTATTATGGATGTGGAAAGAGGTACGTGGGGAGGACAATGAGCTCTAAAAAAAACGAATCTTAGAACACCTAAGGTTAATCAGTATTAAGGACTTGACCCACCCGATAAAACACTTTACTGAATGTACAGTAAATATGGTGGAGTCAAGAACTTTTCCTTCTTGGGGGTCGAATAGTTCATAAGAAAGAAAGAGGGGGAGATCATATTAATCTATTGGACCTCAGGGAAGCGTTTTGGATTTTTACATTAAGAATGCGCTTCCCTATTGGGATGAATGTAGAGTTAAATATTGGTCATTTTCTAAAATAGATTCTATAACAGAATCTATTTTCAATTGAATATTCCTTTCTCAAACATGGGGGACCCTTCACAAGTGTGTTTAGTTCTTCTTTTCATTACAGTTTATGTGTTATACATTGTCTGTTTTTTAATATATTTATAATATACATACAGCTCAACCCATTATTGCCCGTTCTGCTACAACATGGATCCGCTTATAACATGGTCTGAGCGTGGCTCCCGATTTAAAAAAATCTCCAAGGTTTTTTTTTTAATAACATTCAATGCTTTATTGCTTACGGACACATGCTGAGACACATACATACACACACACATACACATATAAAAGACTGCAGGACACAAGTGATTTTAACACCTTGATAAAGTACTAAGATATGAAATGCGTGGGAAGCTTTTCCTCTATGCTATTGTCCTTCCATTAAATTATTTTTGCATTATACGGATCCTTCTCCTTATTTTTTTGGGCTACGCACTACTCCTTTTTTTCAACTATTGTTAATTACTGTACACTGAACATAGGTTTAGTTCATATACCGTCAGACATTATTTTGATTGAAGTATCTGGAGTGTCGCCCCACATTAGAATGGTTCCCCATTAAGAATTGTTATTTAATTGACCAGAAAAAATTTCCAACAGGCATTATTTTTGAGCTTCACTGTTGATAATGTACATCTGAATTTATAACCAACATTCTCGGTATGTATCACAACATTGTCTTGTGACAGATTAATTCAGTGAGAAATATTTTCTGATGGAAGAGATTTTTATGAAATACCCTGTCTGACATTCCTTGTGCTTTACAAGCTGCCTTTATTCTGCCTTTATTCTGCTTTGGAAACTACAGAAATGTATTCCATTATCATTACCAGAACACCTTTCTCCTGCCTCTGTACATTCCTACTGCTGCGGCACAGTTTATTCGAGCATTTGCCCGTTCTGTGCCGCAGCAGTAGCCTGGCGCGCGCCCGAGTGTGACGGGCGCGCGCCGAAGCAGCGGAAGAGCGCCCTCCGATCGGGGCGCTCTCCCTCCCGCTGCCGGGTCCGCCGGGTCCCCCGGAACCCCCTGCCGCCGTCCCGCAGATCGCGGGACACCAGGGCTCCCTCGGGGAGCCCTGGACGCGCGTGCAGGGGGCGCAGGCTCCCGAAGACGCGTGACCGCGCGTCTATGACGCGCGGCACGCCGAGGGGCGGCCACTAGCAAGCCGGGAAATCTCCCGGCTTGCGGATCTGGCCGCACTGCGATAAAGTGTGTCGCCAGTGTAAATAGTTCCACAAATAGTTTGTGAGATCTTCTGGGCAGGGACTCCTTTTCCTAAGTGTCACTTTTATGTCTGAAGCACTTTCCCACTATGTGTTATTTGTATAATTTGTTATTTATTATTTATATGATTGTCACGTGTATTACTGCTGTGAAGCGCTATCTACATTAATGG
Source organism: Ascaphus truei (assembly GCF_040206685.1). Classification (NCBI taxonomy): domain Eukaryota; kingdom Metazoa; phylum Chordata; class Amphibia; order Anura; family Ascaphidae; genus Ascaphus; species Ascaphus truei. The sequence continues at coordinate 34,167,951 of NC_134491.1, forward strand.
TACAATATAAATAAAGATATACATACATCATTTTCTGTACAAATTGTGAAAGAAAAATATAAAGGTTATAAAAATCATAGACATGCACGGATTCCTGAAATAGGAAGTTCCATTTTAACTTTGCAACTAAAATGAATGATTTGACTAATATTACTATCCTTAGCTCCTCAAGTTCCTTTTATTAAGTAACTATGCTAGTTTTTCCTCTTGCTATATTTGTATTCCATTTTGAAATGCAATGCCATTATCTTAATGGAGAAGAACTCCAGTGCTTGTAGTTAGAAGTAGCAACTTAATACATCAATTATGTTATATACTCTTGATTTCTGTCCATTTTCTACTCTTTTAAGACTTGATGGTCATAAAGGATGACGTCACAAAAGAAATTAAGTAACTTCTTAAGATTGGAAAAAGGATTTTCTTTGTCAACTATTTCATTTTCCTTTGCATTTTTATTCCTGTTTTTGTTTTGCAGAAAATACAAAGGGGAAAATAAAAATGAAAAGGGATGAATAATGGTTTCTGGTCGTTGAGCAAATAAATCATTGAACATAATTGTTTGGGCTAAAAGTTGTATTGTATACCCATAGTTGGCTGGCACTATAAGTTAGATTGATTAACACTTTCACTGTCAAAGGTTTCAGCAACACATTGCTTTAAGTGAAAGGGTTTAAACTGTGCTACATTGTAAGGCACATTGTTGTCCATTTAAATATAAATGTCTTAGTACTGCTTAGTAACTAGTGCCCCCTGTTTCTCCTAATAATGGGCAGAGCTTAATTATTAGTCTCGGATAATTGGAAATTAATGACAACTGACTCAGAAATGTAAAGACCATGGGTAGATTTTAATGAAAAAAAAGTCATTATGATACATTAAACATCTCTTTCCTTTTATTTTAGGCTTTTCAACCTGATCCACAATGGAAAAACTGTTCTGTTATCTGCTGTTCATTGGCATGGCAGTGAGAGCTGAGATCTGTCCAAAGCGTTGTGCCTGTCAGAATTTGTCTCCAAATCTTGCAACTCTTTGTGACAAGAAAGGGCTGTTATTTGTCCCTCCAAACATAAATCGAAGAACTGTTGAACTACGTTTGGCTGATAATTTTGTTACGAATATTAAAAGGAAAGATTTTGCTAATATGACCAGTTTAGTGGACCTAACACTGTCAAGGAATACAATAAGTTATATTACACCTCATGCATTTGCAGACTTGCGCAATTTGAGAGCTTTGCATTTAAATAGTAATCGATTGACTAAAATCACAAATGATATGTTTAGTGGACTTTCAAACCTCCACCATTTGATACTCAACAACAACCAACTGACGTTAATTTCATCTACAGCCTTTGATGATGTTTTAGCTCTGGAGGAACTTGACCTGTCATACAATAATCTTGAAACCATACCTTGGGATGCAGTGGAAAAGATGGTTAGCTTGCACACACTTAGTCTGGATCATAACATGATTGAACACATCCCAAAAGGAACGTTTTCCCATCTTCACAAGCTTATTCGATTAGATGTGACATCAAATAAATTACAAAAGCTACCACCCGATCCCCTCTTTCAGCGAGCTCAGTTGTTGGCCACCTCAGGAATCATGAACCCATCCACATTTGCATTAAGTTTTGGTGGGAACCCTTTACATTGCAATTGTGAATTATTATGGTTGAGACGACTTTTAAGAGAAGACGATTTAGAGACATGTGCGTCACCTCCACTGTTATCTGGAAGGTACTTCTGGTCAATCACAGAAGAAGAGTTTCTGTGTGAGCCACCACTTGTTACTAAATATATATCAGAGCTGAGCGTACTGGAGGGACAAAGAGCAACATTAAGATGTAAAGCCCTTGGAGACCCTGAACCTGCAATCCACTGGATATCACCTGAAGGAAAATTAATTTCCAATGGAACACGAATTCTTGTCTATGACAATGGAACACTGGACATCCTTATAACAACAGTTAAGGATACAGGTTCTTTTGCATGCATTGCTTCTAATCCTGCAGGAGAAACGACAAAAACGGCTGTCCTACACATAATCAAACTTCCTCACTTAGTTAACAGTACAAACCATATTCATGAGCAAGATCCACAATCTTCAGACATTTCTACTTCCACAAAGTCTGGTTCTAATGCAAGTAGTAGCAATGGGGATACAAAAATAAGCCAAGATAAAGTAGTAGTGGCAGAAGCAACGTCATCCACTGTACTTATTAAGTTTAACTTTCAAAGAAATATACCTGGAATACGTATGTTTCAAATACAGTACAATGGTACATATGATGACTCCCTTGTTTACAGGTGAGATTGATTATATTGAATTCCCTCAATACTTTTTTGGTGTTCGGAGAAGTTTTCTGCTGCAACATTGAGGGTCATATTTACTATGCATTTCTGCTCCAAAAGACATTTCTTGCGCACTAAAGTACTGTACATAATAATAATAATATAATTATTACAATATGGCTATTTCTAGCACATTTACTTGAATGGGGCCAACACATAAGGTATCTGTCAGCATGGAAGGTGCCTTATGGAGTGGCAATATGGATGTACAGTAAATGTGACGCAAGAGAGTAAGAGTGATATCATGCTAAGATGGTTTACTATGTTCAGTATAAACAGGTGAGTAAAAATGTTACATGTATAAGTAACTGAGCTACAGTAGCTACTATAATGTATAAATAGATTTTATTATCAGTGGTTTATCCCCAGGGAAACCCAGGCACACAATATTTTGGGGAATTATCAACAAATAGTAAATTGTACTAATAAATAATTACATAAATTAAAGGCATTCACATGTATTTCCTATCCCTAAAGAATATTCGAGTTACTGCAGATTTAATGAGGAGGGAGTTGGGAACCAAAAATAATTTACTTTGAAGATTCCTATAACTATTTATTAATGGTGAATATATACACAGAATTTGAGTGCAAAAAAAATATGTATGGAAACATTTTTATTAGGGGGAAAGACTACTACAAAGGTATACAGTATTATTTATTGTATTTATTTATTTATTTATAAAATGTTTACCCAGGAATTAAAACATTGAGAGTTACCTCTCATTTTCAAGTATGTCCTGGGCACAGCGTTATGCGACAAATACATGGTTACAAATACATAGTTACATTATGTGAGCAGGGTTATACATTATATATAAGACATTGCATGCACAGTAAGAGATATTATATCTTATAGGTGTACAGTATGTAACAGTTTCAGACCAGATTAAAATGTGAGACATCTTTAGTTTTGAAAGACCGTAGACTTTGGTGGCGGCTATGGGAGTCTCCTGTAGATTGTTCCAGTTATGAAGGGAAATGGTTAGAGAAGGAGGAGCGGCTGGATACTTTGTTGAACCTTGGGACCATGAACAGTTTTTTGGAGTCAGATCTCATATGATAAGTGCTGCATGTGGTAGGGGTGAGGAACTTGTTCAGATAGATGGGTAGCTTTCCCAGAAAGTATTTGAAAGCAAGACAGGAAAGATTAACTGTGCGCCTAGACTCAAATGATGCCCAATCTAGTTCTTTGAGCATTTCGCAGTGATGTGTGTTGTAGTTGCATTGGAGGACAAAAGGGCATATTGAATTGTAGAGCATGTCAAGTTTGCTAAGGTGGGTTTGGGGTGCCGTCCCATATACTATGTCCCCTTAGTTTATAATTGGCATTAGTATCTGCTATGCTATATGCTTTCTGATCAGCAGACTTAGGGAGGATTTGTTCCTATAAAGTACACCTAGTTTGGCATAGGTTTTGGATGTCAGGGTATCAATGTGCAACCCACATGTTAAATGGGATTCAAACCATATGCCCAGTATTTAAAACTGGTAACAGGGGCTAGGATGGTATTAGCATATGTTCTGATCTGGAGCTAATTCATTGGTAGCTTTAAAAATGTAGCCTCAAGTCTCAAAAAGTCAGATTAAAGTATGTGTTCAAGGTCGGAGAAGCTAGGGCTGTGAGCATATAAGATTGTGTCATCCGTATACATGTGTATTGAAGCTCCCTTACAAGCTGTAAGAAGATCATTGATGAACACTGAGAATAGTAGGGGCTCCACAACAGAGCCTTGGGGGTCACCACAGGTGATATCCAAGGGGTTGGAGTTAGAGTCTGAGATAGATACATGCTGGGATCTACCTGATATATAGGAGTGAAACCAGTTTAAAGCATGCTTCCCTATTCCAGAGCACTGGAGTTTGTTAAGCAAGATAACATGATCAACAGTATCAAAAGCCTTTGCAAAACGTAGGAATATTGTACCAGTAAGTTGTCCCAGTTCCATTCCACACTGGAACTCATTGCAAACTTTTAGAAGGGTACTGTAGTTACCGTTGAGTGTTTGGGGCAAAAGGCAGATTGGAATTGGCTAGGGAAATTTTTCTTGGTATAGTAATCGCTTAATTGGAAGTGAACACATTTTTCCATGACTTTGGATAGTATTGGGAGAAGAGATTGGCCTTTAGTTTGAGGCAGTGTTATATTAGGTCAAATATAACATGTAAAACATATAAAGGATATAACATTTATATCCAAATTTTTTAATCTGTAATATTATTTTGTGTTCAAATCTTGAATTAATTCTGTAGTCACTTTGAAAGGTACGGAAACACCTTTAGTACAAATAAGCAGCTCATTGTCCCATTTGAATCTTCTTCTGATCTCTTTCTTTATGGGTCTGAGTTGCAGGTCAAACTTCTTCCTCCACAGTGAGTGAGCTGGGTAGTGTTCATCCCAGATCAGCCACCAACCTTTTCGGTTCAGTGTATTTTCATGTCTTTATTTTATACATAGAAATATAAGTAATTGAATCACATACAATCTAGTAAGAACAATAGGGGAGCCCCTGCTGCGGCCACTGTGAATTAAGGCTGTGAACGGTGCTCTGGGTATAAATACAATACTAGAGGATAGAGAGGGAGAACCCAATATAGCACTCAAGTTCACCCTCTGGTGATTAGTGAATGAATTAAAACATAAACTTTATTAATAACAACATATAAAATAATGGGTGTTAAAACAACGTACTGCAGGTAAGTAGATCCAAGTAGACGCCAGTGTATATGGTTGTATTGAACAACAGCCCCACGGTTACATTTTTTCTGTGCACTACGCAGCAATAAAAACTCCTCTGCAGCATACTACGTTCATTATATGTTCGTAGGTGTCAGTGCCCTCTGGGTCAGGTTTCACTTACCATCTCTGCAACTTAGTATCAGACCGCTGACTAATGTTATATATGTGAATATAGAACATCACACTCCTGCAAAACAGGTTACCTGAGGTCACGTTGACACCCTGCAAGGCACATCATTATTTATAGAGGAGCAATTAGCTGACTATATATTTTACTGGTATATATAGTATATTTGTTTTTATATATATATATATATATATATATATATATATATATATATATATATATATATATATATATATATATATATATATATCAGTTACTACTAGTCACATCACCCATCCTTACCTTGGTTTATGCAGACTCTGCCTAATGTGACTAGCAGTCAAAATATCTACCTGAACACACCCTATAGTATTCATTTTAATACACAGGTCCACACTAGGATTTCTGTGTTGTTTCGTCAGGTGTGTGTGATCTGGATATACCAAACACACACAATTACTTTTGATCCCGAGCCTATACGGTTATCAGTACTAAAGGATCTACTTACCTGCAGTACGTTGTTTTAACACCCATTATTTTATATGTTGTTATTAATAAAGTTTATGTTTTAATTCATTCACTAATCACCAGAGGGTGAACTTGAGTGCTATATTGGGTTCTCCCTCTCTATCCTCTAGTCACATACAATCTAGGAAGGTAAGGTGAGTTTTCTGCTGAACCAATGTTCACAGTCCCCAGTCACAACACAATGCCTCTATGGTCCGGTCAGTCCATCTGGCATCAAGTACAAGTGGTCTATTTTGGTATCAAGTACAGTGTCCTCTCAATGTGAAACGCATTGAGAGGATGCCGTACATGATATATCAGTTGCTTTTACCACAATTTTATTACCGAAGTCATCAACATTGTGGTAAAAATGTTATTGGGTGCGATACTTTAAATTGAGTCATGTTACGGTATTAAAGAAACCAAAAATTACAAGTTAATTACTGTATTCTGATAAATGGGTGTGGTCATTTTATATTTCTACCATAGGGTTATGTAATATAGATGATTACATAACACTATGGTAGAAAATACATTAGCACCTTTGATGGCTGTGGCTATCAAGGTATAACACAGGCACCAAAGGGGTTAATATTAAAATTAAATTATACTATCTACCCCTCCTCCCAGCTACCTAAAGTAAGTTGCTAGTTAAGCATTGCCAATTTACCATGCAATGCTTTTCTAATTGATACCGCAGAACCCTCAAAAGGGATGCACTAAAATCTTCCTTTTGAAAGACTAAAAGAAAACACACGTTATTAAAATAATGTAATATTCAATCAATGCATTAACATGGCTTATATATGAATCTGACTCTATAAACAAACTTAACATCTACTGAACTGTGCAGTAGATGTTAAGTTTGTTTATAGAGTAATATTCATCACACCAACCCTGTGGTGTAGCAGATAGAGAATAGCACCAGCATATGAAATATGTTCAATTCTCGCATGATGTAGGGGGGAGGGGTGTGGGTGTGTGTGTATGTACTGTCCCGGCAAGCTTTATTCTAAATTCTTTATTCTAATTCTTTATTCTAAAGCTTGCCGGGTGCATAGCGGGCTAGCCGCGGGTCTGTTCTCCATTTAAAAGTAGAAGTAGAGTAGCGTGAAACGCATTGAGAGGTTCTGATTTCACACGTCTGCTCTTCATAACCTCTTATCTGAATTATAAATTGTGTTCAAAATACTTGTGTTGGGTATGTCTATGGGTATGGGTATGTATATGTTAAATGATCAATTAAATGTTCAAATTTGGATAATAAACTTGTTATGCATTTAATAATTCAAGTTATGGGCTGGTAACACCCACAATTTTAGAAACAATATTTATGATTGCATTATTATACTTAAATCTCATTAAAACAATGTACATATGGGATGTATATATTTTATGGTCAAATTTACTTTGATTGGTCATTTGAATGACTATACAATGGACTAGGGAAAGCAATTAGCAATAACATGTAATATTTCAAACTGAAAATGTTCCCTTTGTGTTCTTTTCTGCTCCCACCATTGTGAGCCATATATAAGCTTCTGCTATAAGATACCGTTCATTGCTGGAACACACCTTACAGCCCTTTGGCTTGAATGAGCTACAAGGTGTCTTCCAGCATCAGAAGGTGTCATATGTTAGAAGAATACTTAGTAAATATGTTCCTGTGTCCCTGTGGACTTTTTTTTTCATGCATTTAACCTTACAGATGTAGCCAGACACACAGTCTTTGGCGTGGAGGACAAACAAGCAAAAGTCCATGGTGCCGGGGACTGTGTTCACCACAATGGAACGGCATTGGGTCTATGCTTCAGAATGGGACCATCACAGTGTTAATCATTCAGCGCCGCGCATTTGCCGCAGTTGCGTGGCAGTGGCGCTGAGAACACTACATTCTGCTACATCTGTACATTAAATCCATGAGATAATTTTATTGGATTATAACTCCATAATTTTGTAAACAGTATGTCTTAACTAAGAATTGATTCATTTCAGGACATTTACCAGATAAAATCATATTTTTTTTGCAAAAGCATGCCAAAAATATTCACACCTAAATTTGGGGATATCTGATTATATATGACATATTAATGCATTGATTGAACATTACATTATTTTAATAACTTGTGTTTTCTTTTAGTCTTTCAAAAGGAAGATTTTAGTAGCACTACAATGCTATGCTGGGTATATTTTTTTTTATTTCTGGCTACTGTATACAGAAGTGTTGTATGTGTTAAGTGGATCAATTTAGTAGTCAACTAATGTAGCAGTCACACCTTTCAAAACCAATTTGCCATAAAAGTTTTTTGCACTACCAAGCAATTTAAATTAGAGCTGTCAATGAAAGCTGTAAATCATTCAAAGGCCCTTCAGAAGCTGGGCTCTTTAGAACTTTGGTGTTGAAAAGCCATTTTACTATAACAATTGTGTCTACACTATATAAGACATTAAACATGCGATGATTTGTTAATTTAGTATTATGGCGATGCCTTAACAAACATTCTGTGTTTTCTTAGAATGATACCTCCAACAAGCAAGACATTCCGTGTGAATAACCTGGCTTCTGGGACTGTATACGACTTGTGTGTCCTGGCAATTTATGATGATGGCATCACTTCGCTCACTGCTACAAGAGTTGTGGGATGTATTCAGTTCACGACAGAGCAAGATTATGTCCGTTGTCATTTTATGCAGTCCCAGTTCTTGGGTGGTACCATGATAATTATAATAGGTGGAATTATTGTAGCATCTGTACTGGTTTTTATAATTATCCTAATGATCAGATATAAGGTTTGTAACAGTGATGGACACAGCAAGGCAACAATAGTGAGCAATGTGCATTCTCAAACAAATGGATCTCAGACTCAAGGATGCAGTGCTTCAATGCACCCATCAGTCTCAAAGCAGGTTTTAGGGCACGAAGAGAATGCCCAGTGTTGTAAAGCTACGAATGACAGTGGGACACAATCCTCAGACACTTGCTCAAGCCAAGACGCTCCCACTACTACCTCTGCTTTGCCCCATGCTTGGACTTCTAGTTCTTCTGCATCTCTAAAGCAGAAGAGAAAAACTGTACTAAAGCCAAGTATGGATCCACTGACTGATACAGTTCCAAATATGGAGTCCCAAAACACAAACAGAAATAATTCAACTGCCCTTCGATTATCTAGTTGCCCATCTGGCTCTGTCAAGCCAGCTGCAACATATAAAAGAGCACAATCAAAGCCAAGTAAGTTTCTTACGTTACCGGCAGAAACGTCCAGAGCAAAGCGAAGGTATTCTCTGAATGGTGAAGTAATGGAATACCACTGTTATGTTAACTCACAAAACACAGGGGGACTATGGTCCAAAAGGAGCATGTCAATGAATGGGATACTCATTCAATCAGACAATTCTGACATGGACAGTGGTAAAGCAACTTTTTCGAGTTCTGAGTGGATACTGGAAAGCACTGTGTGACAAGCTCTGTGTCTTTATTCTTAAAAAGGGAAAATACTCCAAAATTCGGAGCAGTCCTAGAAAATTGAAAGTTGGAATATCAGTCTTGTTGTTTTGAATTATGGCTTCTACGTACAGGGTTCTGTATAGGCCACTTACTGCACTTTTTTTTTTTTAATGGTAATAAGACAGAACAACATTCAAAGAAATAGCTACTGTATCAAGGAAAGAAAAATGATAAAACTGCACCAGTGCCTTCCCTTCCTATAGGACTGGCTTCCTGGTTCTGCATCAGCAGAAATATGAGACTACTGTAATGCACAAAAAAAGCCTTTCATATGGGAATTAAAATTTCCTTCAAGCTTACAAAAACAAAAAGACCAATTATGGAAGAATTAGTAAAATATTTTTTAATTGACTAGACTGTATTTATTTTTGAGTGACAATGGTGTTGCCTTTATTTTTAGGCAAATGCTGTACAGAACAACAACTTATGTGTTGTTATGTTGTGTAAAATAAAATATTCAATATCTATACCAAGACATCGCTGAAATACTTACCTATTTACAAGAATTTTAGCTAAGCCCTATTCTCTGGCTTTGGGATTCATAACAAGTCTCCTGTCTCTATACACAGTATCAAGGTCTGCATAGATGAAAGCACATTAACAATGTTTTGAACATGATTTGGGGAACTTCCAAATATGAGTTGTCACCAAAAAACAGTTGTATTCATTTTTTTCACGTATAGTATATCGGTAGTCACCAAAATGTCAGTCTTGCCATTATTTTACATTGCTACAGTATATCACTAAAAGCCCCGAATTAAATGACACAGTTCTCCTAGAAAATTGCAAACATGTATGTTTATTTGTTCTATAGTAAAAAAACAAAAAAAATCAAGCACAAATCACATTCTCAGTGAATGATGTGCAGTGTAAAATCAAGATGTGTGTGTGTGTATATATATATACAGTATATCGTTGCCTGGGGGTAATCAAGAGGCAACACTCAGATATGATGTTCAAAATAGAAATGTATTGATAAACAGCGGCACACAAAACATGGATTTGTGTGCCACTGTTCATCAATACACTTGTATTTTGAACATCATATATATGTAGCTTGACAAATTAGAAAAAAAGGCAGTCGCCCAAAACAAAAGGCACTCGCCCCCCACCTGAACTTTTTTTGTCTTATTGTAATCCCCCTCCCTCTCTCACCCCCCTCACTTTACCCACTGTCGAGTCTTACCGATGGCGGGGTGCTGTGGCGTGGTGGGGCATTCTCCTGCATCTCTCCCTCAAACTCTCTCCCTCTGCAACTTGTGTAAAAATGGCTGCACGCTGTCAAATGACAGCCATTTTCACATGAGTTGCAGGGGGATATACTGGAGTTTGAGGGAGAGACGCAGGAGAATGCCAGGAGACGCCACACCAACAGCTGCACCCCGCTGCCGGTATGACTCGACAGCGGGCAAAAGGTGAGTGCATGTGTTGAGCACTGTATATATATATATATATATATATATATATATATATATATATATATATCTATAGTGGATAGTGCCACTCCAAATAAAAAAGACTTTCCAATATATTAAAAATACTCTAGGTTGGAACAGGAAACAGAGCGCAAATGTCCTCAGGTAAAAACATATAAACAGGAAAATGGGGAAATATAGTGTAATATTGTATGAAACAAAGATTGGATACAAATTGGGGTTGAGATGTTTCCACTTACATGTTATCCAAATCAACAATACAATTTTGTGGATATACCCCTCTGCAACCAAACAGCAACGGATCATGGAACAATCTCATAGGTAGACCAGGTCTTCCTTCGTATAGAATGAAGAGAGAGAGAGAATATACAGCAATATGTATTTATTAAACATAAAATAAGTGGATATACACTTACAAACGGATGTTAAAAGCAAGCAGTGTGACCAGTATGAGTCCGTTCATAGCATAGGAGCTGTTCTGGGGCTCACACTGTCCACCTCTCAGTTTCCCGAGTGCTCTCCATGATGTCACTTCTGGAAATGGCAACGCTAACAAAGTGCGTGGTGTTACCAAGCAGGAAAGGATAGTTTTCTTCCGTGAGCTAGCCCCTCAGGAAGTTCACCAGAACGAAATGCGTAGGGCATCTCTGCGTTGCGAGACCAAGGAATCCACCACCCACAGAAGAAAACTATCCTTTTTTTTTTAAACTACCCAATTTTTATCCAATCTTGGTTTCATACAATATTGCACTATATTTCCCCCTTTTTCTGTTTATATGTTTGTGCCTATATTTGCGCTGTTACCTGTTCCAGCCTATAGTTTTCTATAGAAAGAAAATAAGGTTTTATATTTGTTTAAAAAATGTATTTTTATTAAGTGAAAACAATTATTTTGCTTACAAACCTGGGAGAACAATGTTATGTCGTCCTTAAAAGCTCCTACAAAAATGTAACGTACAGTACAGATAATTTAAACTACAGTATACATACATGGAATTCATATCTAGAGAGGTGAAAGTATATTAATGACATTAATATATTCATACTGTATATGTTTATAATTTAAATTGCTGTTTGAAAAAGTTGCCATTTAATTCTAGCATTTACAGCTATAATGGGCCTTCAATTAATATATTAAAGTTCTCTTGCGGTATGTCTGGTGCAAAAACAGCAATAGGGTTTCCAACAAATACATAGTTACATATAGTTACATAGTAGATGAGGTTGAAAAATGACGTACGTCCATCAAGTTAAACCTATGCTAAATTTAGACAACCTTGTCGGTTTCTGTGGGGATATCGTCTTATAACCATCTTGGGGATTCTTTTGCTCTTGATTTAATCTAAATCACCATGAACATCTCAAACAGTAAGAGCACAGTAATTCTTTTGTAGAAATAAGATACAAAGGTATACAGTAGGATAAGGTTATTATTGACAAAAATCAAATTACCTTATCTCAAATCCCTTATCGAATAAGTGCAAACAATGTTTGCGTGTGAACAATACATTTCGTCATTTCCAGATCATGTCCTTCACTGTCCATCACAAATCGAGAAATATACAGTATCACTCACATTATTGTCGCAGAATGTCCGTTTTGTTTAATAAATGGGGATTGCGTCGTCACTATACTACTATGAAGCATAAAATACATATGCCTAGGAAAACGAAAGACTTAGTAAGAGGCAGACTATTGCTGTAAACGGCAATAATGAGTTAATATAAGCAACACTTTGCAAATTCACTTCAACAGTTTGCTGTATACTTGAGTGAAAATATACAGTAGTAGTGTCTGCTTTTAGTAAATAAGTCTAATGGCTTACTGCTCAATGGATATTGTTCCAGTTTAGAGTCAATGGGGGTGATATGGATTATTAATATGCTGTACTAAGGAATGGCACACATTGGAAATATACTTTTTGAAAACATCAAAATAAAACAAAAGGGGATAAAGCATAGAAAAGCAAAAAAAGAACAGCAGAACATTTGACATTATTGGTGTCTACTTAAAATATACATTAGGCTATTAAAATGGCCAAGCATCTACAGGCAGAAGTACTCAACGGACTTGGGACCAATAACTTACACTGCACACACTGGGGACTGTATTTATGGGCAATTCAACTCTAACAACAGAAATGACCTCAGCACATTAAAGTCTATTCTCAATTCTCAACCATTCTTTGCTGTAGCCTATATGCTGTATAAGAAAAAAACATATTGACAATCTGTAATGGTTCTATTGTAGCTAAGGTTTGGGACATTTTAATGGTAGATTGGGTGTAAACATTTTCTGTGTTTTGATTTTGGATGCGGTTTTGGTAAGAAACGAAATGTGTTTGGTTTGGCAAAAACTTTTTTTTTTTTAAGTTATGGAAAAAAACCAGGAAAAAATTACTCTTCTGCCCATCCTGTATATTGTAACACATGCACATATATATATATATATATATATACAGTATGGTTTTTGAAGCAAAAAGTGGCACTGTGTGCTCATTTGCATGTCATTTCCCAGAATCCCTTGCTGCAGTGGAAGTGCTGTGTGCTGGGTGATAATGGTGAAAGGCGGGGTTGCAGACCTGCCTAAGACATGCAGATGAGCACACAGTTGTATTTACATTTATATATATATATATATATATATATATATATATATATATATATATATATAGTCAATGGAAAAATAGTTTGCACTCACAGTTTCTCAGTGAATGCAGAAGCTCGTCCCATATATAAATGCAAACACGAGGTGACCAGGAGGATCCAGGTAACAAAGAGACAGCACACGCAGCTTAGATGAACAAATGTTTGTTCATCTAAGCTGCGGTGTGCTGTCTCTTTGTTACCTGGATCCTCCTGGTCACCTCGTGTTTATATAATATATATATATATATATATATATATATATATATATATATATATATATGATGTGGTGGTGGAGAGAGTGTATGACATGGGGGAGAGAAGAGAGTGGCATCGGGTGGACAGAATGAGAGGGGGAGAAGACAGTGACATCTGAGAGATAATTACATGGGAAGAGAAAAGAGTGACATGGGGAGAGAAGATAGTGACATCGGGAATAGAGCAGCAAGGGGGAAGAGGAGAGTGGCATCGGGAAAGTGTGAGGTGGGAGGAGAAGAGAGTGATATCGGAGGAAATAAAGCTACATGAGTGTAAACAGGATGACATAGGGAAGAAGATAGTGACATGAGGGTCAAAGACATTGGATGGCGAAAGTAGCATGGAGAAGTGAGAAACATGGGTTGAGAAGAAAGTGGCACGAGGGTGAACAAAGAGGGACATGCGCAAGAGAAGTTGGATATGGAGGAGTGAGAGACGGGGTAGAAGAGAGTGACAAGGGGAGAGAGTGATATTGGGGGAGAGAAGAGGGACATGGGGGGCAGAGAATGAAATGGAGGGGAGAGAGTGACACTGTAAGGGGAAGTGAATGATATGGAGGGGAAGAGGAATGACTGGGGGGGAAGAGAGTTATGTGGGGAGACAATAGTGATGCAACGTGAGAGAGAGTGAAATGGGTCGAGAAGATAGTGCCATGGGGTGGAGAGAGTTAATATTATCAGAACCGGAGAAGAGTGTGACATGGGAAGGGGGGGGGGAGAGAAATATATGGAGAAAGAGAGTGATATAGGGAGAGAAGGGAGTGAAATGGGGATGGGGAAGTGAATGACGGGGGAGAAGTGAATGACATGGGGGAGAAGGGATTAACATGGGGAGAAGCGAGTGACATGAGGTACAAGCGATTGACATGGAGAGAAGTGAAGGACATGGGGAAAAGTGAGTGACGGGGTGGAGAGTAGACATGTGAGAGTGGACATGAGGGTAGAAACGAGTGACATGGGAGGAGAAGCGAGTGACATGGAAGGAGAACAGAGTGGGCATGGGAGATGGTTGAGAAGTGAGGAGTAGTGCACAGCCAAAAAGAACAAGGAGAGGATCCAATTGATGCAAAAAATATTTATTGGAATAACCAAAGAATGGAGGATAACCTCCTGCGCGTTTCAAAACTATATGTTCAACATATAGTTCGAAACGCATAGGAGGTTATCCTCCTTGGTTTGGTTATTCCAATAAATATTTTTTGCATCAATTGGATCCTCTCCTTGCTCTTTTTGGCTGTGCACTACTCCTCACTTCTCAACCTTGGATTCCTTGTCAGCAGCTGCTCGTCCTATCCAGTCCTGGAAGTTGGTGATTGTGAGTACAATATTTTCCCTCTGAAGTGGACATTCCCAAGGAAATAGAAGGTTGGTGACAACGTCAACTGTCCCCTGTTAACAGGGATTCTTTGTCATTTATAAATGCTTTATGGATATACTAATTTCAATTCTTATACTGTATGAATATGGATTCACCTATGCTTCCTATAATCTGGATTTAATTACATAGCTATACTTGCCTGGTACTAGAGCATTTCTTACTACGCTCCTCATTTGGGCATGGGAAAAGAAGAAAGTGACACGGGGGGGGGAGGCAGTGTGACTTGGAGGGGGTAAAAGAGTGATACAGGGGAGAAGAGAGTGATGGGGAAAATAGAGTGACATGAAGTTAAGAGTAACATGGGGAAAAAGAGTGATGTAGAGAGGAGGGACTGACATGGGAGGAGAAGAGAGTTACTTGGGGAGAAGAAAGGGACATGGGGAGGGGAGCTTGACATGAGTGGAGGTGAGAGTGACATGGGAAGAGGAAAAAGTGACAAGGGGGAAGGGACATGTGGGTTGAGGAGGGTCATATGGGAGAAAATAGAGTTAAATGGGGGAGCAAGTGACATTGAGTGGAGAAGATTGTAATATGGGGTTAAGAGTAACATGGGGCAGAACGACATAGGTTGGAGAAAGTGGCATGGAGAAGTGAAAAACATGGGGAAATAGTAAGAGACATGGGTTGAGAAGAAAGTGGTATGGGGTAGAGGACTGTGACATGGGGAGAAGAGAGACATAGGAAGAGAAAAGCGTGACATTGGGGAGTGAAAATGATATTAGGAAGAAAGTGACGGGGAGAGAGACATGAGAGGAGATGGGAGTGAAGTAAGGAGAGAGTGACATGGGGCAGAAAATGAAATGGTGACATAGACTAATAGAGTGTCATGAGGGGAGATAGTTACATGGTGAAGAGGTAGACTTGGGTAAGATGAGAGCGACATTGGGGGAGAGTGAAATTCGCAGAGTAGAGAAGGACATAGATAGAGAGAGTGACATGGGGAATGAGATTACATAGGGGGAAGAAAGTGACATAGGGTTGAGAGAGTGACAAGAGAAAGTGTGTGACTGGGAAAGAGTGAAATTTGGTGGACTGAGACAGGAGAAAAAAAGATATAGCGGGAGAAAGAGGGACATGAAGGAGAAAGATTGACATGATGGAGAAAGAGTGACGTGGGGTATGAGAGTGACATGGGTAAGAGAGAGTTATATGGGGGAGAGAGTAACATAAGGGAATGAGGACAGATGAATTTGAGGGAGGGGGTCCCTTCTCCCTCTCATGACCACCACTAACCTCAGATCCCCCATCACCCAAACAACAGGGACTAGAATCTGAGGTAGAAATGTGTTTTCGTTTTTTTTGTCTAGAACTTGAACCCATAGATCCAAGCTTACAGTCCATATTAAACCAAATCCTGTCTTGGAGGGGTTGGAGAGGAGGGAGAAGAGAGAGAGAGGAGAGGGAGGAGAGAGAGAGAGTGAGAGTGTTTTTCTGGGGCTATGCGGTATCAACAGTTTTTTTTATATGGCTACTGTGTAAGATATTAACAAAGTGAGCTCAGTATCCAAACCTTTTGTCACAGAAAAAAAGCAGTGCGCTGTCAGGAGCTAATTGTCTGATGTACAGAGTGAGTAGAGCGAGGAGACACTGACATTAGGTTCAGGAGGGATCTGTAGTCTGAACCATCATGGATGGAGAGAGTGATGTTAAGGTGGAGGTTTCAGATTCCCCCACATGTCTTGTGATGATGGTGTGGCCTAGGACATTTTTTATCTTTTAACCTTAAATTTCTCCAAAACACCTTATCCTTTTAAAAACCAACCACTCAAATGCAGTTCTAACCCTAAGCCACTCCACACCAAATTTCTCACAAACCATAAGGCTGTAAACTTTTAACACACTTAATGTTGTCTCCCCTGTAACTCAAAAACAACTAACGGATTATGCTCAAACGTTCCACAAACATTCACCTTATCCGACCTGAAATCCAAAATTTCAGACAGATTGGTGAATATTTGAGAGAGTTATGAACTGAAAAAGAGGGTTTATAATAGAAGTTTCATTCAAACCTGGGGACCTATTCTAGTAGTTTCAATAAGTGACTTACAGTATGGAGAATTTTGAACACTTCTCGAATGAGTTTGCAAGTGTACAGTAGCTATTCAGAAAGCTCTGATAACATGCCAAACTCGCTCGAGAACTGCTTCTTCCTGATTAGTCGCGCTCCCGCACAGACAAGCCGTACGGGAGCTAAAAAAGTTCTCAAACTCGCATTTTTGGCCAAATCGAGCTATTCTAGAAGCTCCGAGATGCACATCACAGCTGCAACTTGCAAGCAAGTTGCAGGTTCTGATCTCACCTCCTCAAGGGTGGTGAGATGGGGTCCGCAATGTGACTCTGAAGAAAAATATATATTTTTACCGCATCGGATTGAAGCTCGGTGTCTCCGGAGCTGACCCGCATTAATACCAGAACTTAGAAAAAGACATAGATAAAGGCACTGCTATCCTGAGCTCTATGGGATTTTCCTACAGTACCTTATGGTTTCTTACTTGCGATAACTCTTTCTGAATACCGTGAAAACACAAATGTCAGACCGTGAGGTGGGGTCATGCCAAAAGGTTCGATTTGGCAGTAGTAACATCAAAGCTACAATAATAGGCACCCTTAACTGTGGATCCCCTATATACTGTAATACAACATAGTGTTATAAGAGTAAAACTAAATCTTAAACTAGATCTGACTCCAAAAATGGCACTGCAATGGGAAAGTGCTCAGTGAAGCGCCATCACATCTGAGACTGTGGTGCTGTTGCTAAGAATGAATGCAGTGAGAGAGTTGACAGGTCTCAAATACTGGTTGAATACAGCAAAGATAAATCTGGAACTCCCCCCGTGTCGTACAGCCCACTGCAATAGAAGAAGGCAAATGCAGCCAATTTATGAAAATCATTTTGTATTATTATTTTATAAATCTTCTTTAAAAAATTTAAAAAGAAAAAAACTTTGAGTAAGCACCATCATACAAAACACCTTGTTTTCTGATAGTTTCCCCATGTGATCTTGATTATTTAAGGTGTATGTGTTTACGCTGTATACTGTAGGTGTGCTTCTTTTTAGAAAGTGCCACCCTGGAGCAAAATGTGTCAATATACAGGCTGGCTCTTGAAACACATTTTTGTATGGTGGTGCCGTAATATGTTTTTCCATTTTTTTAAAGAAGAATTGCAGAACGAAATACTTTTATTTTCATATATTGTCTGTATCTATTTTCTTTTATTACACAGGGCTGTGGGGCATCTGGTCACATCTTACTGTGTATATTTAGATATCTGCAATTGTGCCTGCACGCTGTATTCTGCTGGGAACGGGCCAGTAAGAATCAAGGATGGTGGTACTGCATTACAGTGAGGAGGGTGAGGAGGGTGAGGGCCTTCGGAGCACTGACCTTGCGAGTTCAGACGCATACTATATACTGTTTTGACAGAAACAAAAGCAATACACACAAAATATGTGGATTTATTTTGTACTGTTATTTTACTTTACTGACATAATATTTCATTTTAAATGTGTACAAAAATTTTATTCTGCTGTTGGGAGATTAATGTACAATGTATATGAATATAGCTTTGCAGAATTTTAACTGTGAATTCAGATGACGGATTGGCTATGCACAGATTTTGTATGGAGCTCCATACTGTCCACTGGAGATAATAATCTTGTGAGCATGATTACCTTTAATAGATTCAGAAGCATGTACTGTATGTGTAAGATATGAGCAAATAAAAATATCACTTGTGGGCACATCACATGTCTCAAGCAGGTCTGCAAACCTGCTTTTTACCGTTATCTCTAAGCATGCAATGCTTCCACTGTAGCTTGGGATTCTGGGAAATGACATGAACATGAGCACAATGTCATGAAACTGCAATCGGTGAGTAGATTTACTGGCTATGCACTTCTTTAACCCGAGCTGTGCTGAAAAGCTGTGTAATATGACAGGCATTATGTACAGTAAGTTTATAGCGGTCCATGTTAAAATGGATGTGAAGCAATAAGTAACACTTTTTGCTTATTTGCATGTAATTTCCCAGAATCCCTGGCTGCAGTGGAAGCACTGTATGCTAAGAGATAATGGAGAAAGGCAGGGTTGCAGACATGTCTGAGACATGTGAATGGGCTCACATGTGATATTTTTATTTGCTGTTCACTGCACGGTGGAGGGTTTTTTGTCGCTTTTTTTTTACCCACGATAACTTTTATAATGTGTAGTTGTAAAGTATGAAGAATGCTAAAGTTATAATATTCACGAAATAACATGTCATTTTGCTTAATTTAGAACAACCTCTTGAGAAAAAAAACAATACAATATGTATTGGCTAACATAAGGATTGCCATCAGTTCAAACGGTTCATAAATTAAATACGTTTCCTACCTACAATAGAGGACAACACTGAAAGATTTAGCAGATAAAACATGGAGTCTGGTGTGCAAATCAGTGACACCATACTCCTTGTAATAGAAACATAGATTTTTGACCATTCTGTAGATACTGTAACCATTCAAATCTTACATGTCAAACTTTTTTCATCTCAATTATAGAATTTTCTTTTACAACATTTAGTGGTGATGATTTGATTGCATAAAGTAAAACATATTTTCTTATTGTCTGATTTTTGTTTGACATCAGTACGTAAAGAAGCCATGTACAGTAAGTTATGGGTATAAATCCTGTGCAAACCAGTCCATATCCATTCCCCCCTCCAAAACCTGTCTGCGGATTGGACACTAAAAAATCTGTGCGGGTTATTGCAAATCCACCATTGGATACAACATGGACAAAAGTTTAAGAATCCGATACACCGATTCCACAATCCATGGCCAGATTGTTAAAAATCCACACACGGATTAATAATCAGAGACAGAGAGAGATCCCTGGGGATTAATCTGTGTCCAATTTTCCAACAATATGGCCACAGATTTTGGATTACTGTCTTAAAGAAAAATGGAAACTATGGATTTGCCATTTTGAGGCTGATCAGCGGACCAAACGAATTGCCCAATCCGAGGCGGACACAAATCCGCAGAAAAGAGTCGCCCGTCTCCTATATTGAGTAAGTGTTGGGTGCTATATACCACTTTAGGCTTAATTATTAATATGATTGGATCAGTAAATGAAAAAATATATATTAATCAAGTTAGTCAGAGAAGTTTACACCATCTCAAACCAGAAAGATCTGTTTAAATGCAGATAAAAGTGAAACAAATAATGTACCAATTCACATACATTAATGCAGTACATATAACATGTTAAATAACGCCTACTATTTTCGTTCCTCTTTATAGCCACATCCTAAATCACTCATGGACGAAAGCTGGGAAAATTAGGGGCAAGGTACCAATATATAGTACTGTACATTGATTTGAAGACGTACAGTATATTGAAAATATTGATAACACCTACTGTGTTATTGTTGATATAATGCGCAAATATCAATAATCTATATATTTTTAAAGTGAATAAGCAGCCCACTTTTGTTTCATGTTATGGCGAAACTACTTCCAATTACATCGCTGACCATCTCAATTTTCATCATTTACATAGTCATATGCAAAATGGTAACATTATCTGTTGACTAAAATGGAGTGTGCACAAAGCCAGAAACAATAAGTACAATGATAAATGTAATCAAATAAATTGTCTCAAAAGGAATAAGTGGACAACGGTCCAGAAATGATTTTGTTGTACTTGTTTTATTTGAAAGCAGAGCCCCTGATTTTTCATACTCTTAGACTCTCACATCTGCTGGGGATCTAAACTGTAAGAATTCCTTGTATCATGTGTCAGTTTAAATCATGTGCACTCTTGAATTCGTGCTCCACAGAACAAATCGATTCTCCTGTACTCTGTCCCAATGTTGCGTTCCCATATTGTATCATATACAGGTATACTGCACCTGGTAAATGAGAGAAGGTTTCTCTCCAAAGCTGCACATCTCACTTTAGCACATGGTAATGTTCTTCATACTGTACCTCCTTGGATTCATTGTCCCCTTGCACGTGTAAACACTCAACCACATCTTAACCTTCTCCTTCTATTCCCACTTTATTTTCTGTTTCTACTCATATTCTGGTAAAAGTAACTTGACTGACCATACTACCCACACTTTCTGTTTTGGATTCACTAGCAAGTTAGTGACTTAATTTCCTCTCTTCCAGTTAACTCACAATCTTTGTCTTACAAACTGCAATAATGCAAGTACTGTAGAAAATAACTTTTACTGTATGTGCAAGTCCATTACTGTATACACTTATCTTTAATCCATCTGCAGCTTTTAATATTGTTGACCACTTTATTCAGTCCATTAGGATCTTCGTGTTCCTCTCAACTCTTCCATCAGTATCAATCATTTCATGTCTTGTTTCCAAATACCTCATCAACATCTATTCCACTACTGTACCTGTAGCCTTGCTCCACGGCTATGCTTAGAAATGTCTTCTTTTTCCTAAAAATATGTGTTTTATATCTTTAAGTATGTGTGGAACCTCTGGATGTGAATAAATGCATAAACAAAACCCTTGTAAGAATAATTCATGATATAGTATTGAAAAAACAAATGCTGCTGTGTTTGACTGCCTGATATTATGAAAAGAAGTCGGAAACTGGATCAATATAATATCGTATACAACAGCCTGCTCCATGTTTTGTCATTCACCAACAGAGAGGATCATCGTACACAAACAGAAGACCACCAAAAATGAATCACAGAAGTAAAAATTAAATTAAAAGGTAAATTATACCAAATAATAGACGTGTCATACGGTACATACTGTATGGTGGCTGGACTCAATGTAACAATTTTATTTAGCCTTGTTACTGTAAGGTAATGCTTTCTCCCAAAGTTTTGTCTGTGTCCTTGTTTTTGTGCATTCATCATATGTCTGCATTTCATGATTCATAATCTATCAATATTTAACTCGCTGAATCCACACATTTGATCCTAGTTCATTACATTAATATTGATGTTCATGAGAAGATAAATGTCAAGAAACAACTAACATCACATACAGTTTAAATATCACTTACAGAACATATATGGTGTGTGGGTGTGGGTGTGTGTACTGCATAACAAAAGTGCAGAAGGTATGCACCCAAAGTCATAATGGTAATACTATAAATGCCTGGGTGCATAAAGGAGGAAATGCATACTGGGTAAATAGTCAGCACTCACAGGAATTGAAAAGGGTTAAATAGTACTTCAAATAATTATTTATATACAGTATAAGAAAGAGAGAGAGGAAGAGAGTCCAGAGATAGGACACACAAGTAAGTAGTAGTTTCTTGGTGCATACCATCCACAAAGTGTCAACAAAGCAGCACAATGATAGGGAAAAACAGGACAGGCACTCCGATGTGTAACAGGTGAATATTTATTCTCAATGTTTTGGCTCCCAACACTCTTGATAAAAGCTCAATTGGGAGCTGAAACATTGATAATATATATATATATATATATATATATATATATATATATTAGCAAAGGTGTGTTTTTCATATAATTAGCAACAACAGGTATATATATTTATTTGTATTGGATTACTTTAAGTTATATATATGTGTATTTGATTTGCAGCATTAGTATTTAGGAGTTTAGTGGTGTTTGTTATTTTACTTATATTTTATCCTGTATGTCTTTTCTATGTTATTAGTAAAGTCCATCGTTTTTCTCACAATATTTTGAGTGTTTTATATAGGATCTCTTTTTTTTGTGTGTGTTCATACTATTTTGGTCCTTTAGCGCCACCAGAGTGTATTTTTATCAATCTGTGATTGATTAGTTGATAGGAATAGGTGATTTGATTGTGGCACTATCCTTGTGTTTGTTATATATAATACAGTATATACCTGTCTGAGACATGGCAATGTGCTCACAAGTGGTATTTTTGTTTGCTACACAGTATATAATTAAGCATGTTTTTGCTACCATTACAAAAATGGTATCTAATGCTGGGCTGAAAATAAGTCCATAATATGTTCTTATATTTCCCATCCTGTTAAACTGTGTATTCATGTCTGATAATCCCTTTCATCTTCAGAAAAAAAAAGTAGAAACCTCACGTGGGCGCTGCTTTTCTCCACTTCTTGGTGAGTCTACAATAGAATGAAGAATGATGAAGAACATCTTGGTGAAAACCTCTACATTTTTACTCTGTGTTCAATGGGAGAGTGGACTTGCATTATTATCAAGAAAAGTCTGTACTTATTGTTGTATGAGTGATCAGAATCAAACAAATCTGAAAATAAAATACTGAAGTCTACATGTCACAAGGAGGGAGCTGGATGAAACTGGGAAGTATCAATTATACAAACATGGATTATTAAGCACATGAGGTATCTGCTTTTCTCATGGTAGTATGGTTTAATGTAAACTGCAGGTGAGGTTTGCTTTGATCTCAGAATTTTGGTATGGTGAATGGATGAGGTATGAGGCTGTGTCTTGGTCTTCAAAAACTGCATAGGGTGAGGCTGAACCTACCTTGCTATTAACAGCGAATGATAAAACAATAGGATTGAGGATAATGGTAAAGTGTTGGAGACTAGAAGTAAAGAGCTGAGTAGCACATACTGTAATTTGGGTGAAAATGCTGTGGACTGGAAGTGTATTGTGCTGCTAACAAGTCTGCAGGGAGCATAAAAGTACTATCATTAATGTTTCAGGGCAGAGCACACGGTGCTGGGAAGCACAGCCTCGGGATAAGAAGCTTCAGAAAGGGCTTTTGGCAGAACATGGCTCAGATTCAAGCAACAATCCTATGCACAAAAACAGCTAAAAATGTATTGGAAATAATAATAAACAGCAAAAATGTAAGTGGAAAAAAGCAGGCTTAAAAATTAGACTTTAAAAAGCTACATACTGTATTACTGAGTACACAAAACATACAATTATCTGTGCATATAAAAAAGAAAATATAGCCCCAAAATTCTGCAAAAAAATCCCCAAATACAATAAAGCGAAGTAAAGAATTGAATTGAAAGCACAATTGCGTGAGTTGTATAACCGTCCTAACAGCAAATAGTGAAAACATTTCAAAAGGCATAGATTAGTTATTTAAAATGAAGATAATTGGTTATTTTAAAATGTTATAAAATTGGTACTGGTGCTCTATGATTTTATAATTTAAAATATATCCTAGCAAGTATGTTTAAGCATAAATAACTGGAGGACACTTTCCAATTTATGAAAAGCAATCTCCAAATAAGAAATATACAATATCTTCCCAAACAGATAAGACATGTTTTGCAAGTGGGTATCTTTTCAGAACTACTTACTTTGTGTCAGTAAAAACTTTTCAGATGAATACAAAATGAGCAGAACTACTAATTAAATCATGACATGAAGGCATAACTCATATGCATCCCAGATACTCAGTGCTTCTAGATGGAATCTTGGTTCTGTGTAAACCCATTGAAGCATCGTTATAAGGTCAAACATTGCCTACCTAACTCAAACATCATCATGAGATTGTGATCATGATTTCTAATGCTTATCAAAAAGCATTCTGGTTAACAATAGACCTGCATAATCATGTACCTATATTTGCTAAGTGGTGCAATTCCATGAGATACATTATGGTATCACTTCAACGTGCTGTATCTTCTGGTGCCTAAAGGTGTGTTATTAAATGACACTACTTTGGCCTTAGTCTATGAGGAATTAGGCTAGCGAGAATAAGTGAGTTACATTGTATAAGCTGTCATACTGTACATGGATCAGTAACTCTACATTTTTAAGGACTACCTAGAAGTGAATAATTATGGTTAGTGAGGACATTCTGCATGATCAGGAGGATCTCTGGAGACCTCAATACTGACGGACTGGACTTTCTCTTTCATTTCCCTGTTCACATGTTCAAGCATTGTTTACAGTAATTTCAAAACTTAAATTGATCTACTAAATAGTCAATAGGGTTATTGTTTTTAAGTATGCACTTTCCTTTCTTAACCTCTCATACACACTAGACATATGGTATGATTCTAGTTCAGTTCGCGTTCCTACATTTTATTCATTTACACTCATTTCACTTGTTTCCATTATTCAATTCGTAGTCCTAATTTAAATTTGTCTGGATCCCTGCAGCTATTTCCTTCCTTATGCTGTGTCGACAGTTGCAGCCAATTTTGTATCATCAGCAAATGTATTAAGCTTTCCAGTTACAGTGGATTTAACATCATTAATGCACAATATTGAAAAGCACAGACCCCTAGGGATACCATTAATGACCTTCCTTTGCTCAGAGTACTGTTTTTTTAACCATAACCCTCTGCCTTTTTTCTTTCTTACTATCAATCTTCAAGGGTATACATCAATGGCACAGATATAGCTTTCATCAGCTTTCCTTACGGATAAGTGTCAAGAGCTAGAAAGAAAAAAACATTCTTATGTCCACTATACCGTATTGCCTCTAATAACCTTCCCTAGAAGTGACTAGACGGTCTCTTTGTAGAGCAATACTATGTATACAAAGCTTTCAAAGTATACAGTATTACTATGAAACAACTATTTTATTTTACAAATTAAGATTGTCTTGTACATTTGTACCATATAATGGGGAAGGTCTGGTAAGGTCACATGGCAGATAGGAAGAGAGATCATGTCCCTGTTCAAATTGGGGAATATTGATGGAGAAACACTAGCTCCATGTTGTCATGGACAAAATATTGTGTTAGACTGTGTGATCCGCAGACATCTTCTAACACTTTATTAAAAATAAATAGTAATAAATATTGAAATTCATTTAATACTAGCTGTGTACATGAATGTGAGTATAGTTTTGTACCCTGCACTTACAGTAGCACAATTATTACTAGAGAAGAACAAACCACTTATTGAGAGACTCCTGTGCTCCAAAAGGAGCACACCTGTGGTACTATGGGAGATATGCTAATTGCTATGCAAAGTATATTTAAATGAGTCACATCCCACACTTCCTAAAAGGATTTCCAAAAGCACTGTATTGAGTTTTCAGGTCTAAGCCACCTACAGTGGTGACTGGAATGATTTATTGTTGTCAGACCCAACAGAACTAGAACCTACAACCACTGTCTTTACGGGCATTTTCTAGTATTCAATCCATAGACGGAGTTTAGTGTGTGGATCGGATTTAGGTAAAACCAGCCGCAAAAATCTACCTGCCACAACCTTACATTTCAATACCAAATACAAAACAAAAACCCCAAAACTATTTAGAGAGAGAACTAAAACGCCATGCTTAACTGTAAATGTGATATCTTATTAATAAGAGAATGAATTGTGCATTTTTCCATGTTTTTCATGAATTTTAAAAGATTGTTCCTGATTTGGTCTTTCCTGCTTTCAGGTAATGCAAAAGTGTATTTTATGGTAATTCTACAATGCAATTAATTTTTTTTTTTATGATACCAAGCCAGAAACAAAACTCAAATATTATTCAGAATCAAAATACCAGTCTAAGTGCACAATTCTAATTATTATATTTATGACATACACTATATACTGTGGTGAGAAAAGGTTTATGAACCCCAATGATAATTAAGGAAATTCCATTGTGTTTCATGATAACCTTCTTGAATCAAAAGTCTTTTCTTAAATATCCAATAGGGTTTGAATGAACCAATTCCATGTTTTTTTTTTTACAAAATGATGGATTAATTCGACAAACAATGTGTGATCAAGAGTGTCAGGGTATGTGCAAAGGTAAGTGAAACCCTGTTATTATCAGCTAAATAAAGGGGATAATTAGAATCAGGTGTTTATATAATTAGTTAGATCTTCAGTTTGGGAAGCCCCGTCCTATTTAAAGATCAGAAACTTTGTGAATTTGATCTTTACCATACAGGTGTGTGGAATCACGTCATGCCACTATCAAAAGAAATCTCTAAGGACCTTATAAAAGCAGTTATTGATGCTCATCAGTATTGAAAGGGTTAGAAAACAATTTCTAAGGATTTTGGGCTCTACCACTGTCAGACAAATAAATGGAGAAAGTTAAAGACAACAGTAACGCTACCAAGAAGCGGTCATCCTACCCAAATCTCTCCAAGGACAAACAGTCAAATCATCCAGAAAGTCATAAAGAACCCCAGAGTAACATCCAAGGATCTGCAGGACACTCTTGTCTTGGATAATGTGAGTGTTCATGACTCAACTATCAGAAAAAGACTGAACAAGAATGGTGTTAATGGAAGAATAGCCAGGAGGAAATCACTGCTCTCTAAAAAGAACATTGCTTCCCACCTGAAGTTCGCCAAAGAGCACATAGATAATCCACAAGACTTCTGGAACGGTGTTCTGTAGAGAAGACAAGTCAAAGGTAAAAATTTTGGGCCTCAATGAGAAATGTTATGCTTGTTGAAAACCAAATACTGCATTCGAATAGAAGAACCTCATCCCAAACGTCAAGAATGGTGGTGGGAGTGTGATGGTTTGTGGCTGTTTTGCTGCCTCAGAACCTGGACGGCTTGCCATAGTTACATAGTTACATAGTAGATGAGGTTGAAAAAAGACATAGGTCCATCAAGTTCAACCTATGCTAAATTTAGACAACAGATACTTTATCCTATATCTATACTTACTTATTGATCCAGAGGAAGGCAAACAAAAAAAATCCATTAAGGGAAAATATTCATTCCTTCCTGACTCCAAGAATTGGCAATCGGATTAATCCCTGGATCAACATCCTTCCTTGTATACTTATTTGGTATATCCCTGTATACCTTTCCCATCTAAAAAGATGTCCAAACTTTTTTTTAACAAATCTATTGTATCTGCCATCACAGTCTCCATGGGTAATGAATTCCACATTTTAACTGCCCTTACTGTAAAGAACCCTTTCCTTTGTTGCTGGTGACATTTCCTTTCCTCCAACCTTAAGGGATGGCCCAAGTCCTTAGTACTGCCCGTGGGATGAATAGTTCTTTTGAAAGCTTGTATTGTCCCCGAATATATTTGTATATAGTTATCATATCCCCTCTTAGACGCCTCTTTTCTAATGTAAATAAATCTAATTTAGCTAGCCTCTCCTTATAAGTTAGTTTGTCCATCCCTTTTATTCATTTGTGCTCTTCTCTGCACTCTCTCTAGTTCCATAATGTCTTTTCTTAGGATTGGTGCCCAAAATTGTACGCCATATTCAAGGTGTGGTCTTACTAGTGCTTTGTAAAGGGGCATTGTGACAGGGTGAATGAATGTCACCAGCTATATACCTGGCAAACCTATGTTTAGGCTTGCAGTGCAGCAGTGACGAGGTTAAGTTTCAGTTGAGAAGGGCTGCTTAATTAGTCTGACCCCAGCTGCATAATCAAGGTATTTTAAAACCCCCAGGCTGTACACACATGCAAGCTAGCTGGTCAGGAGACAGGACTGAAATACTGAAGAGATTACTGCTATAAGGTCTGTTTTTCAAAGTACATGTGTGATGAACTGTCTGTGTCCTGCATGCTGAAGAGAAGCTGCCTTGTTTTCTATGCTGAAGAGAAGCTATTTTGTTTTTGTCTGCTGAAGAGAAGCTATTTTGTTTTGTGTGCTGTATGTTTTTAAGGCTCAATAAAGAAGCCTTATCAAGAGAACCCGCGTGTGTGGTTGCATGTAATCTGCAACAGGCATAATTATGTTTACTTCCCTTCCATCCATTGCCCGTTTGATGCAAGATAAGATCTTGTTTGCCTTTGCAGCTACTGCATGACATTGGGCACTATTGCTAAGCCTGCAGTCTACAAGCACTCTTAAATCCTTCTCCATCAAGGATTCCCCCAATATATCTCCATTTAATTTGTAAGTCGCCTTTTTATTCTTGCATCCCAAATGCATAACCTTACATTTATCTGTATTAAACCTCATTTGCTATTTACCTGCCCACATTTCCATTCTCTCCAAGTCCTTCTGAAGAGAAATTACATCCTGCTCTGTTTCTATTACCTTACACAATTTAGTATCATCTGCAAAGATGGAGACTTTGGTTTCGATCCCAACCTCAAGGTCATTAATAAACAAGTTAAAAAGCAGGGGTCCCAGTACCGATCCCTGAGGTACTCCACTCACGACTTTAGCCCAACCTGAAAAAGTTCCATTTATGACAACCCTCTGTTGTCTGTCCTTTAACCAGTTTTCAATCCAGGTGCATATATTATTACTGAGTCCAATTTTTTTTATTTTGTACACCAACCTCTTTTGTGAAACTATCAAAAGCCTTTGCAAAATCTAAGTAGACCACATCAACTGCATTACCCTGGTCTAAATTCCTACTTTCCTCCTCAAAGAAACAAATAAGGTTAGTTTGGCATGATCTATCCTTCAAAAATCCATGCTGACTATTACTAATAATTTTGTTTTCCATTAGGTATTCCTGAATATTATCCCGTATTAAACCTTCAAGTAGTTTCCCTACTATTGAAGTCAGGCTTACAGGTCTGTAATTTCCCGGTTGTGATCTAGCTCCCTTTTTAAATATAGGCACCACATCTGCTTTACGCCAATCTTGTGGTACTGAGCCTGTGGAAATTGAGTCCTTGAATACTAAATATAATGGTTTGGCTATTACTGAGCATAACTCCTTGAGAACTCTTGGATGTATGCTATCGGGGCCAGGTGCCTTATTTACTTTAATTTTTTCAAGTCACTTATGAACTTCTTCCTCAGTTAACCAATTGTTCATTAATATGGAGGTTGTGGCTTCCTCCTGCGGCACTACTATTGAACTTGATTCTTCCCTGGTAAACACAGAGGCAAAGAATTTGTTTAATACCTCTGCTTTTTCCTTATCTCCAATAATCTGCCTACCCATCTCACACTGAAAGGGTCCTATATTTTCTGTTCTCATTTTTTTGTTATTAAGGTACTTTTTAGGGTTGACCTTACTTTCTATTGCAATCCTTTATTCATTATCCATTTTTGCTAATTTGCCGGCCCTTTTGCAATTTTTGTTACATTCCTTATAATTCTGATACGATGTCTCCGTCCCTTCTGACTTAAAGAATCTAAACGCCTTCCTCTTC
This sequence comes from Ascaphus truei, assembly GCF_040206685.1. NCBI lineage: Eukaryota > Metazoa > Chordata > Amphibia > Anura > Ascaphidae > Ascaphus > Ascaphus truei. Next base: position 34,197,847 of record NC_134491.1, read on the forward strand.
TTGTCCATTTCCTCCCCTACCTGTTTATATAGCCACATTGGTTTTGACTTATTTATTTTATACTTATTAGCCAAGGATATACACTGATAAGTGTACTTTTCTAACAATGTTTTAAAGACTGCCCATTTATCTTCTACATTTTTCCCTGCAAAAACACACCCCATTGTATTACTACTAGATTAGACCTCAGTTTATTAAAATCTGCCTTACTAAAGTTTAAGGTCTTTGTTGAACCAAAGAAATCTATTTTTTGATAATTTATTTCAAATGAGACAATGTTATGATCACTGTTACCCAAATGTTACAAGACTTGAATATTTGTTATTACTTCCATCATTGACTCAACCATGAATTCTGCATTGTATCAGAAAATTCTAGAGGAGAATATCAAGCAATTCGTCTGTGAGCTAAAGCTAGAGTGGGTCATGCAGCAAGACAATGATCCTATACATACTGATCTACAAAAGAATGGTGTCAGAAGAAGAAATTCCGCATTTTAGAATGGCCTAGTCAAAGTCCTGACCTAAACCGCATGAAATGTTGTGGTAGGAACTGAAGCGAGGTGTCAATGCAAAGGAAGTCCTCAAATGTCAGTGAGTTGAATCAGTTCTGTAAAGAGGAATGGGTCAAAATGTCTCCAAATGGGTGTCAGAGACTGAGGAAATGCTTAGTTGAAGTCATTGCTGCTCAAGGGGGTATCACCAGGTACTGAATCGAAAGTTTCACATACTGTACTGTACATTTTTACACATGGATATTGAATGTTGAATCATTTGTTGATAATGAACTTTTAAAAAAGTATCATGCTTTTGTGCCATTTGTTTGATCATGCTATCTTTATCTATTATTAGGACTTAAATTAAGATCTAATAACATTTTAGGTTTGAAATATGTGAAATATGTGCAAATCCTAAGGGGTTAACAAACCTTTTCTCGCCACTGTACATCTTTGAGGAGAGCCATATTGATATCATATGGCTGAGAAAAGTTGGGCTTCCCATAACTATTTAAATAAAATGTACAATGTATTCTGTTAGCACATTGTGTCTGGTAAAAATGATGTTATAGTTTCTTTGAATGCCTTATCAGAAATTCATCTATTTAAATTATACTTTTTGGGGGGATAATTATACTAATATTTTTATTACATAATTATAAAACTAAAAAGTAATTCAGGACAATAAATATTTAAATTTTATTTAAACAAATGTAGTAAACGTTCCTCTTATACTGTATGTACATCTTATTGGAGCAAGTAATTTTTAGTCTAACCAACACCCCACAACACATACTGTATGTGATACATAAAACACCTTAAATTGAAATTAGTAAAAGCTATATTGGGGTGTACTACTAATATGAAAGTGCTTTAATATAGTTTATGCATAAATCAACATTAAATATTACAGTAGTTTACAACCAATCCCATGTTTGCTTATATTTTGTAGTAATACAGTATATAATTAGCTCAATATTATAGTACTTATATACATCCTAAAGCAGTATAGGTTTATGTGCTAAAAATGGCCAATAATCATGATTCAGTTAGAAAACATTGATGCTTTATCACAGGCCAAATGTGGTGTAAAAATAATGGATATTTCACAATTGGCAGACCACACCACCTATATAGAAAATATATATCTCTTAGAAAAGATTAAAGCAATGCTACTGTAGAAACAGGGAATCCCGACCTATTCCCATATAAGAATAAAGTAGACCAATAAGTCTACCCTGCACTCCAAAAATAGTCATTCTAGTCAAAAAAAAATTAAGAAATGGTATCTTTACTAATAGAACAAAAGAACAATAAATACACAGAACTAGAGTGACCTTACATAGTACAAAAAACAACATAAACCACAAAAAGGGGAAAATCGCAAAAATCAATAAAAATAGATGTTTCAAGAACCATTCTGGGAGTTATTAGCCCTTTTTGCTGGTGGCAGCACATAGTGATGTTTTGGAATTTCTCATGTCAGTGATAAAATGATTTGCTGTATGTGATGTATCAAGTGGAGACAGTTACTAAGTCACATGTCATAGAAAGCTCATTCATTAATTTCAGTTTTGCTCGGATTTTAAATGCAGTGATGTTGCGTTGAAGTAAATTGAGGTGTTTACCCTGCTTTTAACTGGAGATGGGAACATTTCTTTGGTGAATTCTGCAGCCAATCGGCCGGTTCCTTTGATCCGTGGATTTCAGCGGATCAATGTCAAAAAGGGTCGATTCGCTTTTTGCAGATTTTTTTATTATAATTACCAATACACGATGTAAAACGGATTTTGGGTTGAAAATTTGAGAATAGCTAGGAAACGGATTTGGGCGGATTCGCCCGTCTCTACTATTATCATCAGTTCCAACAAGTTCCCGAACCAGGCTATATTTGATCCATGACATTTTTTTGTGCACCCAGATCTCACAAGTTATTCACCAAGCCTTTTAATCCAGAATAGGGAAATATGTTTCTTTTTCACCTTGTTCTCCAGCAAAGCCCTACGTCAGGGCAGAATGAATTAAAAAGGCTTGGTGAAATTGCGAATTCTTGACAAACTGCAAATTCTTGGCAGAAATGTACCATTTTGCAAGCCATGAAAATTTCATGATTGATTTCTGCACGCGAGTATCTGATCTTGCAGCCTGCATGTCAGACATATTTGTCCCGTTGCTCTCATCTGCCAATTTAGGACTTTCCTTTTGTTTGTCTCCTTTCTTCTGGCTTTTCGGTGATATGGGATGCTGCCTAAGGAAATATTTTTTCATAGACCGTTCTGGTCTATGAGGATGTATCTGTCTGCATGGATGGATGGTGGCTGAATCTGCGATCCGTCACTTAGGGCTCCAGTCTTCTCTGGGGGTCTGCAAGAGGTCCCTATCTATCGTAGAGTGCTGTGGTGGACTGCAGGGAGGTATAGGTTCTTTCCGGTTCTTCTTGCTGCTTTATTACGTGGGGTTTAGGGGATTTTCACTTCAGGGCTCAACGGAAGTCCTTTCTATGCTGCCTTACCTGTCGGCACCGTAACCGGGAGTCAAAGTTCATGTTTTAAAGTTTCCCCTCATACAATAGTGATCAAAACTGTTTAAAAAAATATATACAGTATATATTATACAAAAAAAAGCACAGCCTCACTGTGAATCAAATAGAAAAAACAGAGAGAGGTAGAACCCCAAGGAGAGCACTCTACCAATGTGTAGCCAAAATGTATCAGAACCTAGTAAGGTGGGTGAGTAATGAATTAATGCCCAGCCTTGAGAAAGCAGTACGAGTGAAACGTACGGCACGTACGTCGGCAGGTTATGACGTCATTGCGTCAAAGGGGCGGGATATGCGCTGGCGGTCGGAGCGCCTCCTGCACCCAGTAGCTTCAGCTGCATGGCTGTGCTACCGATGGTATCAACTTAACTTTTAGCTATCACCAGACGCACCGAGGCTGATACTAGAGAGCTCCTGGCATGCTGCCAAAGGCGCCCAGCCCCCCACATAGGAGGTATGTCTGGTGTGTTATGAGCAAAGCATTGCGTGATTCCACTCCATGTTAACAGGCACTACTTGTGCACTGTTTTAGATTAATACTGATTCAGTCAATATATTCTCTGACGTGTGTGAGTGTATGAATTTCGCGAATCTACCACAATCCATGTTAACAGGCACTACTTGTGCACTGTTTTAGATTAACACTGACACTGATATGGTGTGTATGTGTGTGTACAACACTCACGCACCGCACTAACACCAAGTGGCTTATACATATAGAGAACCACCATGAACAGGCACGGCTTTTGGCATTGTTTACACAGATAACTGACTCTGTGGGCTGTGTTACCGATATAGGCACAATACCACTAACTTGTGTGTACAATACTCACGCAACATACTAACATCAGTGGTTTTTGTACATAGAGATCCACCACCAATAGGCATGGCTTTTGGCATTAATTACACAGATAAACTGACTCTGTGTGCTGTGTTACTGATATAGGTACAATACCACCAACCTGTACAAGTAACCAGCTATACCTGTATACTGCTACGTGTATGTGTGTGTACAACACTCACGCACCGCACTAACACCAGGGGGCTTATACTTACAGAGAACCACCATAAACAGGCACGGCTTTTTGGCATTGTTTACACAGATAACTGACTCTGTGGGCTGTGCTAGCGATATAGGTACAATACCACTAACTTGTGTGTACAATACTCACGCACCATACTAACATCAAGTGGCTTTTGTACATAGAGATCCACCACCAACAGGCACGGCTTTTGGCATTATTTACACAGATAACTGACTCTGTGTGCTGTGTTACTGATATAGGTACAATACCACTAACCTGTACAAGTAACCAGCTATACCTGTATACTGCTACAGTCAGCGTTGATATCGACATGCTGATTTATGCCATACGACATAGTACAAACTAGACACTTACCGTTACCTGTTTTGACCTATAACCATCCTTTGGATCTACTCTACACCACTAGTGTTATCGTGTGGCCATATCCCAGACTCTGGGTTTACAGTACAGAGTTTATTGTGGTCTGCTTTGCTCATTTTTAATATTAATTCACTGTACACTGGCTATCATTAGTATATTACTTGACCTATAGTGTTCCCCATATTATTTTATATTTAGAGTTAAGACTCAATTAAAGTTTCTGGTTTTAATTAATTCATTACTCACCCACCTTACTAGGTTCTGATACATTTTGGCTACACATTGGTAGAGTGCTCTCCTTGGGGTTCTACCTCTCTCTGTATTTTCTATTTGACATTACCCCTGATAGTAGCACCTCCACATAGCCACATCCAGCAAGCAGTAGCGAGGGTATTCCTTCCCCCTCCACTTCCCCTTTTCCCCTCCTTGTGTTTGGATTCACTGTGAATCCAACCTGAATTATTGTAACACAGCTGTTTCTGTTGACATTTTCAAGCATACTCCAGTAAAGAACACTTTTGAAGTCAGAAGTTAGTACTAATTTTTTTGTATTTTGTACTTTGAATTTGTCATGCAATTGATATTGACAGTTCTGTTAACAAAGCAAATAACATTTAAAAACTCTATTTGCAATTCTCCTTCTTTCAGTTGATATTGTACAATATATCCTCCGCTTATTAGACATTTTACAATTAAAGCATATGCATATGCATACACATTGGGGCTAATTCAATAAGCTTCAATAGTGCCGATCGGGGCACTATTGCATGGAAACTCCCATTGAAGTAATATGGTAAGATGTTCTTGTGAGATAATGCCCCATTGAGGACTAGTTTAATTAATAATCCCCATTGGCTCAACAAAAAGTATCAAAACTCACTAAAGATTTTTTTCGTGACAAATATGTCTAATACAATTCTATACAAGATACTGCAGCATCGTGTGAATAAGTTGACTGTTGGAAAACCCAAAGGGTAAGCAGAAAGGAGAAATGATTAAATGTATTGTGGATCAGTTTACACTCATTCTAAATCTCACTGGACTTTATGCAGCCAAAAGATTGGCAGAGAGTTTAGTTTGCTGTAGATTGCTGCATCATCATGAGAACTTATAATGCTGTTTTTCAAATACTGTATTTCCAATTTCCACCATCCATGCTTAGCAAGCTTCCAAATAAGCAGACAAATAAAAGAAGATTAACAGAAGAACATTGACAAGAATGCTGCAGAGGCTTAAGTCTGAAGAACTGCACTGAAACCTTTTCTCTGTATGTTTTGTTAGTACAGATGTGCGAATGTCTTCAAAAGTGTTTTGCACATTTTTTTAATTTTTTTTACAAAAGCCTTGCACGAAAATTGACAAATTTCACCAATGCTGACATTTTCCCCAGCATTTTGCCAACATGTTGCCACTTGCCAGCATTTAACATTAATTTTGTGAAATTCCATGAAAGTGGCAGTAAATGGCAATGTATAAAGACACTTTACACATTGACTTTTAATGCTTGGCCAATTATTTATCCAAAGCTTACCAGTTTATGCAAACATTTTCATAAAAATAAAGGTTCGCCAGGTTCGCTAACTGTGGAACATTTTTAGCACATTTCTATTTGTTAGTATACAGCACTTTTTAATACTGCATGTAAAACAGAAACATGTAAAAAAAAATAACCTGCAATTGGTTATAGACTTTCACTTCTCCGTATTGAGTTTTTCATCAAGTTATTTGTTTCTGAATTTCTCTATGTAACAGAATACATCAATTACACTTCCCACTTACGCCCCGAGATGACACCTTCAATAGAGATCACAAAGATTAACTAAATGAATGCTATGAAGATGTTTTCTCCCAAGAAATGAGAAGATGGTTTCATAGGATATAGAATAAAAGTATAAGGGGGAGATCTATAGAACTCTGTTATATCTGGGCGACTAACGGGACATTACCTAAATGGGCAATGTCGTTTATTTTCCTCAGTTTAATGGGTATCCCCAAAGCTAATGATATGCAAAAATAATGGCCTTTTGGTAACTTAGTATCCTTACGTTAGCGGCATTAACAGGCATTTTGTTCTGCAGAGACGCTTTAACCAATACACTGCACATTTTTCACATTATTGATTTATTCGTGAGATGTTTTACCAGGAAGTAATACATTGAGAGTTACCTCTCGCTTTCAAGTATGTCCTGGGCACAGAGTTATGATGACAAATACATGGTTACATTAAATGAACAGCGTTATACATTATATTTAAAGACATTGCATGAACTATTAAAGATAATATATGTTATAAGCGTATGTAACAGTTACAGACCAGATTAAAATGTGAGACAGCTTTATTTTTGAAAGAACTGGTGGCAGATGTGAGAGTCTCCGGTAGATTGTTCCAGTTTTCGGGTGCACGGTAAGAGGAGGAGGAGCGGCCGGATACTTTGCTGAACCTTTGGACCGTGAACAGACTTTTTGAGTCAGATCTCAGATGATAAGTGCTGCATGTGGTAGGGTGAGGAGCTTGTTCAGATAGGCGGGTAGCTTGCCCAGAAACTATTTGAAAGCGAGACTTTGCACCTAGACTCAAGTAATGGCCAATTTAGTTCTTTGAGCATTTCGCAGTGATGTGTGTTCTAGTTACATTGGAGGACAAAGCACCACCGCAGGTTTAATTCTCCCGCATTACGTGATCGGACATTTAAACTTTGCGGAGATACCAGCACCCCATACCGGAGCCTGTAATTCAGGAAGCAGGGGGTATCTGGGGCTGAAATTAATGCGGTTCAGCTCCGTAGACCCTGTGCTTCAATACTATGCTATTAAAATAAAATAAAAGCAGTTCAATCCCCTGTTAAAGGTGCACAGAGAGTGACTGATTGTATCTACTCTCACTGTTCATCTCTTCCAGACTGGTGGTGGCTAGGTAGGATTAATACAGCGGGAGTCCGATTAAGAAGCAGGGACCCCCACTGTGTTAAATCTGATAAACCAACTGTCTGCATCTGTACACTCCATGGATTCAGCAACTCTTTGAAATCCGCCAACGAGATTGCTGGATCCACTAATTAGATTCTACAAATCCATCCATGCATTGTAACCAATGGTGGTTTTTGATGAATCCGCGCGGATTACATTGATCAAATCCATTTGCAGATTTTACACTGCAAAACATATTTTGAGAGGAAAGTGCGCGAAAATACGGGAAACGGATTTGGGCAGATTTGCCCATCTCTAGTGTGCACACTATACCTAGAGATGGGCGAATTTGTTTTACGGATTTGGATCAGACAGATTTCAGTGGATCAATCTCAAAAAGGGCATTTAGCTGATTTTTTATCATTATTGCCAATACACTCCGTGGATCCTGCAATCCGTTGATGGATTTTTAAAAATCCACCAACGAGTTGCTGAATCTGCAGATTTGATTCTACAAATCCGTCAATGGACTGCATCCAATGGTGGTTTTTGATGCATTCGCGTGGATTAAAAGCGGCGAAATCCGTTTGCGGATTTTACACGCCAAACGGATTTTGGGAGGGAAATTAAAGAAAATCCGATTTTAATCCATGCAGATTTATCAAAAACTGCCATTCGAAACAAGCTGTGGATGGATTTGTAGAATCCAATTTTCCGATTTCAGCGATCCGTTGATGGATTCGTAAGACGGATTCGTCCATGGTTTGCGGAATCCACAGAGTGTTTTGGTAATAAAATGTGAATTGCCCTTTCTGAGATTAATCCACGGAAAACAAAGGAACCGTCCGATCCGCTGTGGATCCAAATTCGCCCCCAAAATGTGCCCATCTCTATGTATAAAGGCCATACTCTGTATTATCGTTTAAGCCATATTCAGCTGAATATTTCCATACACTTCAATGGAGATTTGTGTCCAAAACAAATAGCCCAACTCTGCTACAGTGTCTGAAAAATAGGATATTGATGTAATTTAACATAATCTTTCATCTGTGTTAACATGTTGTCAGGGTCACTTAAATTCGTCTTTTGCCTTGGCTGACTGACAGATAGGATGTCGCTGAAATTTGAAATCTCCTTTCATCTGGGATGTCTGACAAACACTATGTCACTGCAATTTAAAATCCTGTTTTAACTCTTTTTCTCTATTCAACTTGTTGCTCAAATATAACTTCAAGATATTTGTTATTTTTAAGTGTATAGTACCTACGACATGGGACCTTTGGCCATGGCCTCCCGGCGTTTAATAGTTATGATGGTGGAGGGCCAGTGGCGAATTGATCGTGGCCAAGTGGCCGACGCCAAACATTCTTGACCGTAGTACGGAATCTGTGAAGGAAAAAGAAGAGTCCTTCTGATCACTTCTGTTAAACAGCAGTGTCACAATGTAAGGGACAACAATCAATGTTGGGAAACATCTGTTTAATGTTTAATAGGGATAAATGAAACACTTGTATGAGTTCGCGAATCCAGCAAAATTGCCCTTTTTTTTTGTGGAAAACATTGGTGAAAAAAGTTTCACCAAAAAATATTTCTAGGTTAAAGGAACATTCCAAGTAAATGACCCACTTTTCTTCCGCATTCTGTAGGTGGTCAGTAGGGGGTCTCCAGAGCAGAACTTCAGCTCAGGGGACCCATGCGTCTCAAGCTACTTACCTCCGTAGGTGCTACAGCTATTTCCACGTTCTTAAATCTCCAACGGCACATGAGACCAAGATGAAGCCACAACTGATGACATTGCGGCTTCTTTTTAGCCTTTGGAGGGAGGTATCTCAGGAACCATGGAGTCTCCGGAGCTGAAATTCAGCTCTGGAGACCCTCTTCTTCCCACCCATGCTGGAACAAAATGCGTAGGCAGAAACGCACCTTTCAGTGGCAAAACTATGCAAGGTCACATGATCAATGCGTAAGCTCACATGACCGTGCATATTTGGAAAATTAACATTTTTACCAGATTCTTATGGAATGTTGGACAAAATGTCACCCATTTAAGAGCAATTGTAGTGAAAAAATGTGCTTTGCTGCTAAGTCCAATTACCAATATTTGCACATCTCTGTTTAATCAAAACTTTATGTCAGGCGGGGAGGCAATTCCTATCCTCAAGGGCCACCAAAAGGTCAGGTTTTAAGGGTATCCCTGACTGAGCCACTCATTGAGCCACTTGTGCTGAAGCAGGGATGTCCTTAAAATTTGTTGGTGGCCCTTGATGACAGGAGTTGGCCACTCCTGCTCTAGTTTAACACATTTTTACACTGCTGTACATTTTAGATAAGGGGCATAGAAAGTATGCTCATTTAGGTATGGGTGCTGTTTTTGCTAACCAATAGGGTTGTGTCTAAAGCATTAGATAAATCATATATATAATATATTACATTAAATTATTCTATACCATATATATGAATGTAGGAAGATATTCTTAGGTAGAAACTTTTCAGTTGATATAATTTCACTAGGCATTCTACATACATTGATACCCATATCAACTGACTACCGTGTCAACCATATGTGCTTAAATTTGGGTCTAATCAATCATTAGTTAATGACTTCTGTTACCTGTACTTAATAACTTGGTTTAGAGAGCTGCAGCAACAGCACTTTAACTCTGCAATGTTAGTGACATTAGTCCTATTAGCATCCATTATATTGCCTATGCTACAGAAAACATTTTACACAATTCAGCCACTTCCACATGTACCATTATCTGGGTGCATAGCATTTGCAATTCATTCACTGGACAACAGCCTAAAAGCTATAGCCCAGTCCCAGACTTTATTTGTTGTTTTATTTTTTATTTTGGTCTAACCGCATTTATTTCATTTCACAGTTTGAATTTACTGCTGTAAAATGTCTGATTATGTCGTGTATTGAGTTTTATCTTTTACTCTACTCCCTATATTAATCATTGAATTATTATAATAATGATGAGCGTCTGACCCATAAGGTGGTGTTTAGTTTTCCCTTAGTCACTGAGAGAGTTTTATTATAAATGGAGAGAGGAATACTGTCCATTAAACATCCAGCTATTTAGACATATATTTTGTCATGAACCACCACTTTATTCACATTTCTTGTTATGTTATAGAAGGAGTTTAGTTAAATTATAGTACATTTACTTTAAAAATAAACTATTCTGCTTTATGTGGATACTATCTGCTTTTTCAAAATATTATCTTTAATTTAATAGGTAACGCTAGAAAATCTACAAATACTGTAATTATTCACAGTCCTGTTGAATGCATCAAGAACACAGACTATAGCCTTAAATCATTTAGATAGATACATTTGAGTTATTCATTGACCTGTCAAATAAGTTCTAATCAGCACTACTGTATCAGGGTTTAATGAATTACTCCCATAGTATTAAAGAATCTATGCTATTATTAATGAAAGACCAACCAGAGCCTACTTATATTCAATTGCCCCTTTGCCTTGTGGCTAGGCCATATATACCTTTCCACCTCTTTAACTCCTACACACAAAACACCAAGTTGGCCAAAGGATTTTATTCAGAAACATATTTACAATCCTATACATACTGTAAATTAAGAGGACCTAACCAGCATCACATATATGCAGAATTCTACATGAACTTATACACCATCCAACCAGCTGGATCTACTTTGTGATTCCATCCATGTTCTTTAATTAAGAGAGGACACCACCATGCCATGCTGTCCACCATTGAGTATTAGTGTTGCCTCCACCTTCATGAGGAGAGGAAATAACCAAACGCTGCCACAAAGTATAGGCTATGGAACTGCCTCTCCCACCATTAGAGGACACCACCATGTCCTGCGGCTCTCCAACCATTACAAAATGATTGTTAAAGGGTTATTACAATATGCCATTTAGCTACAAATGTAGCAGGCTTCACCCTTTCCCAAGATAACAAAGCATATATAGTTATTGCTCAGAATAGGATTCATAGTCAGTGTTGCTACAGAATAGCACAACCAATCCCACTAAAAGGGAACAATGTACAGTACCTATATAGATCTAAGAACGTATTGTACTATAAAATCATATACTGTAGTGTACCCATTAAAACCTGTCCCTTTCTTAACTGTAATGCTATTGAACTTAAGCCACTATACGTTGTGTGTTGATTAAAATGTTCCTTATTTTCGTAATTCCATTGCACTATATTTTCAATATCATACTTACAGTATACTGTAGTAGGATTAAATGCCTATAAATGTTTGATTCTATGTTGCACCTTAAGAGTGTTTGTTATTTAAATAGCTATCTACTATTCATTTGCACAATAATGCAGTTTCATTTGCTTTATCCAAAAGATGTACAAATTGCTTTAATTTCCCCTTTATATTTTAATTGAATAATTCAGATTTAAATAGTTTTCTACTTTGCGAGAGAGTGATGTAAAAAACAAGTTTATTGTAAATTCTCTTGAATGTTGTTGTCTAAAAGCTACTTTATGGCTTAGACTTGATTAAGACTTCAGAATGGTTGCTCCATATTTTCCACAGCTAAGTAAGGATCTCTACTTAGCTATCTATAAAAGCAAATATGTCCGGTATTTGATTATTTAATATACAGTATGTTGTATTGCATTTGTAATAGTCTAAAATGTAACATATTCTGATCTTTGTTTTCAGGTCCAAATTAGAAAAAAATATTAAATATATCTTAAACTATTAAAAGCAGATTCAATGCAAGTTGTGATACCGTTTAGTGGACCAATATTAGAGTTCTTCATAGATGAAATTATAAAGTACGGTGCTTTCAAAATCTCATAGGTTTGTTCTTCAAGTGTAAAGAACTTTCGAAACTTTATACTGCGTGTTAAAACCTCTTAGGTTTCAAAAGCTCTGTGCAATGTAATTTTATTTTTGAAGAAGTCTAACACAGCCTTCACAACCTACTGTACATCAAAGCTGTTTTTCTCCAGCTGCTACAACTTTGAACTACAACCTAAATTGTGAAACAGTTATTAAAATTGTACTTTATTGCAATACCGTAGACAGTATGTTTCTTAGTGGAATGAAATTAGTTTATTTCTCACTGAGCAGGCCCTGGCTGGGACACGTGGTGCAGAAGATAGAGATATGGATGGGCCAGAAAGAGGAAGCTAGCTGGGTTATTGTTAGCAGGGGAAAGAGGAAGAGACAGGACAATCTTGAATTGACCCATTCCAATTGATTTGCCAGATTGAGTGAAGATATTGGGGAGTCAGGGCAGAAATAGCCATACTGGGGGAGACCAATTTCTCTAACAGCCAAGGGAATAGTCCCTCCAGCACAGAGGAACCATAGGCAGGGTATGGTGGTAGTGGTCTAAATTAGAAGGGCTGAGAGGGCAATCTGTTACTGTGACTTCATGAACTGAACAGAGTGTTGTACAGTGGTGGCCGATCTGAGTCTTCTGCGGCTGCCACCGCAATGTGCGGGCAGCCGCGGCTGTTTTTTTTTTTTTTGCCGACGCGTGCCACGCGTCACTGATGCGCGGTCATGCGTTCCAGGGTGCGTGGAGGACCCAGAAAGCAGAGGGGGACCTGGAGAAGCAGAAGCGGAGGTCGCGAGGGGAGGGGAACGAGGGGAAGGATGCGGGGAAGATGCGGCTGGCGCGCGGCCAAGTTCGGCGCCAGCCCGAAAAAAGCCACGGGCAAGACGAGTAAATGTAAGACTGAAGCTGGCCGCAGCAGTATACTGTGTGCTCAGGTTTGGCACATTGCCGATCGGCTAGACAGATTGTTGGGAGGGACCGGGAATGACCCAGCAGTCTTGGTATACGTCGGCACCAGTGAAAACGTTAAAGGAAGATGGAGGGTCTTAAAAATTTATTTCATGCATCTAGGCTGCAAACTTAAGGAAAGGACCTCCAAGGTAGTATTTTCATTAATACAACCAGTGCCATGCGCTATCCGAGGGAGGGAGGTGTATCTTTGTGAGGTTAATGCATGGCTATGAAAATGGTGTAAGAAGGAGAAGTTTGGGATTTTTAGAGCACTGGAAGTCATTCTCTGAGAGGTGCTATCTTTATAATACGGACGTATTGCACCTCAGCAAATAGAGATCTTCTGTGTTAGGGTGGAGGTTTTTAAAAAGGTTGGAGGAGATTTTAAGCTAGGAAAGAGGGGAGAGGATCAAGAAGTAATGGATTAGACAGAATAGATAGAAATGGGGAAATAGTTATTTGTCATTTGGGTGGAGTGGGGGAAAGAGGGAGTTTAGTAAGAAGGGAGTCACCCATATTAATAATAGATAATATAAGTAAACCTCGAAAGACCAAAATCAATGGGAGTAGAAAGGCTGAAGCAAATGAGCTAAAAATAGCACAGACTGGTAACATTTAAGTGCATGCCTGCTAATGCAAGAAGCCTTGCAGATAAAACAGGGGAGCTTGAAATAATAGCCAGAAAAATAGCAATATGATATCATAGGCATTAATAAAACAGGGTGGGATGAAACTCATGACTGGGCAGTTAACTTAAAAGGTAAAAAACAATGTTTGTGGGGATATGCTATAAACCCCCAAATATCTGTGAGATTGAAGAAGCTAAACTCCATTTGCAAATGGAGAAGCAAAACAAGGTCATGTTTTAATAATGGGGATTTTAATCGGCTGGAGCAGTGAGATGAGCATTAGCAGTACAACTAAATGAAAACATTTTTTGGGTGTATAGAACTAAAAGATAATAACATGATACTAATTATTGAAGAAACAAACAGAAGAGGAGCATTACTGGACTTGGTAATGTTAGGGAACATTTGAGAAACAGTGATCATAACATGTCTCATTTGAAATGATCTATCAAAAATCATATTATAAAGGATCAACAAAGACTTAATTTTAGAAAGGCACATTTTTAGTATACAAATGAAGTCTAGAAAGAATAAATTTGGATGAAGATCTTGCAGGAAATAAACATGGAAGACAACGGGGTAGTCTTTATAGATTGTTAGACATGTACACTTATCAATTGGTAATAAATATAAAATAAACAAGTCTAAGTCAATGTGGATAAATAAACAGGTAGAAAATATGGAAAGGAAGAGATAAGCATTTAGATTTTTAAAGTCAGAAGGGACAGAGGCATCATATCAGAATTGTAAGGAATGTAACAAAAGTGGCAAAGGGGCAATCAAATTAGCAAAAATGTAAAACAAAAAAATTACGGTATTGTAATAGAAAGTAATGTCAACCTTTAAAAGTTATTTAAATACATTAATAACTACAGCCGCGGCAGCTTTTATTTTAACACTTCTCGGGGTTGTAGCGGTTGCATTTTCAGAATTCCACACGCTTCACCGCGTTCATGCCGCATTCATGCAGCATTCATGCCGCAGTTGATCCGTTTAATAATAATGGTTCGGATTTAATTGGGTGCAATTCTTCGCGTATCCGCCAGGTGGCAGATACTCATGAATTGTAATGAATTCTAATGTGTACACTACAGCACTGAGCATGTGCTTCAGTAATGTGTCGACTTGCAGGTGTTTAAAAAATATCACAGTGGTCCATTGTGAATTGACCTTGGTACTGAAGAAGTTACAATACTGTATCAATTTACAGTAGGCGTTTCACATTAAAAACTCAATGCACAGTGTCTGGTGTTCTATTGTTCAGAGAGTTCTGAGATGAGTACACCGCCGCAGTACGTGTTCAAAAAGCCTGACATAATATACGCTTATTTAATATGGTTGCAATTAATGCAGCAGATGATAAGATGGCCACAGTTGGTCAAATTTATCAATATTTTATCGAAAATGATGACTTTTACAAATTTTCACCAGATGCTTGTATGTGGAAGCGTGCAATAAGGAAAAAGTTATGTATCGATCCGTGTTTTTTTCGTATTGATCCTGCACCTGAAGTTAGAAGAGGGTATTGGTGTGTTGCGCCAGATTTTTACAGTATCTTTTTAAAAGTCGAAAGGGCATGGTAAAACCAACTAAGAATCGTCTGTCTCAGGCCAACGATCGCCCACCTGAGTTTCTAGACGGTATTGCAGTACTGCAGACAACGCTAAAAAACCGAATGCTAAGATATCGAAAACCGCACGGAAAAAAATGAAAACAGAGCGTGTCTGGCTGCGGTTATCAGAGCGGCTCGGCTTCAGCCGCTTTAGAATACAGGCTTGCACTACTGTAAAAGATTAGAAACAGAATATAGGACCCTTTCAATGTGAGATGGACAGACAAACTATTAGAGATACGAAGGCGGAGGTATTAAATACATGATTTTCCTCTACTGTATGTTTACTAAGGAATGGATGGATACTATCGCTTCTGCTTGCATATGACCCCTCACCTCAGACACCAAACCCCTTAGTTTGACAGTTTTATTAGGGAATTGAAGAAGAAGGGTCACAGATATCAACAGCGCTGGTGGAGGTCTTGCATGCTTTAGGACAAAATGAATCTAATAGACCACATCCCAAAATACCAGTCCAAATTTATAGTAAAAAGTCAGAGTTCCTATCATATGAGATCATAGCAGCGGACAAAACATAGACCAGATTAGCTCTTCTGCACCATGGAGATGCTCTGCAACGAAGCATGTCTGCAGTCTGGTGAAGTCTTTTTAGTTTCCTGTCGTGATGATTTTGCTCTCTTCTTCTCCGATAAAGTAACCTCCCTCTGGGTTGAGGTCCTGACTGTACTATATAATAAGTGTTAGGGTTCCAGGCATGAAAATGCAGGTTCTCTTGCTTTATGGACTAGCTTTGACAATTTGGGTGTAGAAAACATTGTGCAAACAATTCAAGGGTTGTATCCCACTACCTGTGATTTGGACTCATTCCCAATACTCCTTCTCTTAGGATGTGTTGATGTAATCGGTCCAGTGTTTGCCAAGATTGTTCTGTGCTCTCTGAAGATGGGGATCTTTCAAGACCTGCTGTAGTGATCAGACCTCCTCTTAAAAAGCCTTCATTAGACAAGGATTGCATGGCTAATTACAGGCCAGTATCAAACCTTCCTTTCCTAGGGAAGGTTATTGAAAAAGTGGTGGCAACCCGAATGGAAAACCGTACATCAACTCATGATATTTATATTTTGGTTTGTGTGCTAAATGATCTCCTGGTGGTGAGAGACAGAGGTGACTGTTTGATCTTTGTATTCCTTGACCTCTCTGCAGCATTTTATACCATGGACCATGGGATCTTAATAGAGTGCCTGAAGGATATCTGTGGACTGGGTGGCACAGTTCTCAGCTGGTTCCAATATTTTTTTACTGGTAAGTCACAGAGTGTATCTTCAGGAGTGTACTCCTCTGCACCAATGCCCCTGTCATGTGGAGTGCCACAGGGTTCTATCCTATCTCCTATGTTGTTCGCAGTGTAGATGATGCCACTAGGTGGCAACATAAGATGGCATGGCCTGGGTTATCACTGCTATGCAGAGGACATTCAACTCCACTTATAAATGGGACAAAACTAGGTCAATCATTGCTGGAGATGGATTTAGAATGCTTGTAGACAGCAGGCTTAGCAATAGTGCTTAATGTCAGAGGAAAGCTGCAAAGACAAATACAATATTTGGATGGAAGGGAAAAAAGCACACACACACACACACACATATAAACATAGCTAATGTTAATTTAGATCAGTTTACTAAGGCGCTACTCCAATTTGTTGTTTTCTCTTTATATATATAGAAGGAGGAGCGCCTTAGTAAACTGATCTAAATTAACATTAGCTGTGTTTAGACAAGATATAGCAATAAGGCTATATGACCAATAAATACCTAAAGGCGATACGTTACTATAACAGCTGTATATGATAGTAGACTAGACTATATAAAAAATATATATAAAGAACATATAAAAACCAGTCCACAAATTAGAGTCCAAGGATATACAAAAACACTGGAGATTTGCAGCCCGAATATATGGATCACCAAATCCCAAGGATATCTGAAAACACAAAAGAAAAACAGGCGCACTCCTAGTGTATTAAAGTATATAAAAGTTTTATAGGACTAAAAAATATAAAAAACGCACTCACAAACAGAGCATAAAATCAAGCATCATGAGATATACTCATTCGCCATAGACTGCAGGAGTCCACGCCAACCGTTCCTCTAGTGCCTCCTCTGCTGTACCGTAGAGCTCAGTAGGATGTATAGATGTTCCTGGAACCGGATGATGTCATCACTCAATGTCCCGTGTACAAGTATCTTCCGGTATCGTCACTCTCAGCTGGGACTTGTCCAACAGGAAATACTGCATGCACCGCAGTCAGGGGGAACTCTGCAACCCAGGAAACAGTCCTCAATAGCCGCAAAGATACTCTCTCTGCTCGTGAGTAGTGTAGACAGCTGATCGCTACTTTAGGAAATGCCCTACGCGTTTCATCACTGATGACTAGTGCGAATGCGTTAGCTGTTCGCTGGCGTCTGAGGCTGCCAGGGATACTAGAGATGCTGTCTGTGTCCTGATTCAGCACGCAGCTGCATTTTCTTCATTGGCTCCTCAGCTTACAGCATTTGTTGATGTGCTTGCGCAATGGGTGATGCGCTGTGGACACCGGCATTAGTCGCAAGGCTATGACGTCAGAACGGGCTGTTCCGATTGCAGCATTGAATTCCCTCTGGTTGCAGGTCTGGAGGGAATGACTCCTGCACAGGTTTTGGTTAGTGCTATGGGACAGACAGATGAGGTGCATCTTGATACTGATTGGGTGATGGTGATTGGTGTATTCTGTTTGTGGTGCACTCTGGGTGGGGGTATATATGTGGGTCACTGACACTTGGTGTTTGCAAGGCCCTGAGGAAGGTCTCCCTGTGGGACTGAAATGTTGGCTTTCATGTAACTGTTTGTTTTTGAATACAATTGCCTTCTGGATTACTCCTTGCTGTATGCTGTCTCCTTTACCGGTTCTTGGACTGGTAACTATGCTGTGTGTATATATATATATATATATATATATATATATATATATATATAAAGACAGACAAAAAACAGGCGCACCCATAGCGTAAAAAAGTATAACAAAATATTTATGGAGTAAAAGATGTAGAAAACACACTCACAAACATAACGGAATATAAAGCAGTTATGAGTACAACTCAATCACCAGCCAGACGCAGGAACCAGGTAGTCATACAGAAAACGATTACTTCAAGTTATTGCTGTTAAAGGTAGTTCTTCAAGCTATTGAATCATAAGGTATACTTAGTTTTTCACACATGGCTTCACCATTTTGGCTTTTTTTTAATAAACAAATCATGACACGGTGTAATATGGCATGTGTTGTTGTTTATCTGAGGTTGTATTGACCTAATTTTAAGACCTGCTAAGGAACAGGTGATTGTTATTATGTCCTGATATGTAAAACCATAGAATTCAAAGAGGGTGTACTTTATTTTTCACACAACTGTATATATATTTATATATATATATATATATATATATATATATATATATATATATATATATATATATATATATATATATATATATATATATAAAAACAACATTACCATTCTCTCGTCCGGTAAAGAAAGACTGCACTCGGTTCAGTAATCATGAAAAACTGTATTGGGCATCTGAATAAAAAAGATAAGTCACCCAATCCGACGTTTCGGTCCTGGAATAGGAGAAAGGTCCTATTCCAGGACCGAAACGTCGGATTGGGTGACTTATCTTTTTTATTCAGATGCCCAATACAGTTTTTCATGATTACTGAACCGAGTGCAGTCTTTCTTTACCGGACGAGAGAATGGTAATGTTGTTTTTCTATTATTTGAGACTAGCACCTGTCTATATGAACCAGTACATTGAGTGCAAGCTGTGATGTTGGTTTTTTTTATATATATATATATATATATATATATATGTGTGTGTGTTACTTCTAGGATTGGAGAGTTTACAGAGACTGAAGTACAGTGCCTGTCAGCTACAGCAAAGGTTTGCTGGGACTTGTAGTCCCTGGGGCCTTCCCTTCTCATTTTCTTTGGATGCTTGACATCAGCACCTAAACTACAACTCCAACCAGTCAGCCAACAAAGTACAATGACGTCACTTCTGGTACTGCACATGCGCAGTCACTCACTTCCGTTATAATTTTCGTTCCCATTCAGAGGTTTTTTTCCGTATGAGATTTTTGTAGGTTCAAGTGCCTGCAAAGAAGTTTCACTTCAAAATACAGAGAAGAGGCAACAAATTAACCAAGGGGATAGAAAGTCTGATCTATCAAGAAAGCATAGCTAAATTAGATTTGTTTACATTACAAAAGAGGCATCTAAGAGGGGATATGCTAACTATATACAAATATATTCAGGGTCAATACAAGGAACTTTCAAAAGAACTATTCATCCCAACGGCAGTCAGTACAAACAACAGTGTCATAACGTAAGGTTGCAGGAAAGGAGAATTCATCAGCAACAAAGGAAAGGGTTCTTTACAGTAAGGGCAGTTAAAATGTGGAATTCATTACCCGTGGAGATTGTTATGGCAGATACAATGGACATCTTTAAGAAAAGGTTAGAGCTCTTTTTAGAAAGGAGATGCATTATAGAAATGTAAACATAGGAAGTTGTGAATCCAGGGAGCAATCTGCCATTACTGGAGTCAGGAAGGAAAGTAAGGAAGGAAATAATTTCCCCGTGTAAGACAACATTGGAAAATATATGACCGGGGTTTTTTTGTTTGCCTTGTCTGGATCAAAATACTGTAAATACAAATATATTATGAGTATCTGTTCTCTAACTTAAGATAGGTTGAACTAAATGGAGTTAGAAGTCAAAATGAGAAATTATATAAGTCCCAGCACTCTGAATATAATCTTGAAAACGTAGTCCTTTTTTTATTATAGCTCACACGTGTGGGCAGGAGGCGAGTGCTTTTTAAGATATGTACCACAGCTTGATATGTGAGTTATGCTTTTTGTGATTTTTTTAACCTTTGTGAAGCCATTGCTTTTTCGTTTAACCAATGGAACAATAATAAAAAGGACTACGTTTTGTAGATCATATTATGTACCTGAATAACACCATTTTTATATTTTATATCGTGGACCATGTGGGTGTTGAGTGGTCACTCAGAGCACCCTACATCACTACAGATAAGGAGCTTGAAAACATAGAATTGAGTGCTGTTGCCCATTCTCTTATACTATACTATAAGTCAAAAATAATCTTGAATTCAGTTAAAGGATGTCTGTAGATTTAACGTAAATAAGACAAGTGAAAAGCAAGGGACGTTTACTGAAAAGATGTTATGTTGAAGCGTAAGCAGAATTCCTATAGTACATCGACAGTGGAGTATACAGGGAGAATTTCAGCAGTCATTCTCTCACATCGTAAATGTGCCACATTTTGAAGAATTATATCCTGCGACACCTGATCTGATTGGAAGTAGTGCAATGTAAATGAGGCCTAGTGGGAAAAGCTGTTCTTTCCTCCTCAATCTGTGCAGTTTAAAATGTCAGAATGCTTCATGGTTTACAATGTGCTGCCATGTTATTGCACTGAGTCTATGTGGAGAATATTTTCAGGAGCTAAGCTCAATGTTAATTTAGTGTCAATTTCCTTCATTACAACCCTTGGGTAAAGCTCCTACTCTTCTGGTTTCATTCTGGTTTCATTATGTTGCTTGCTGACATTCTAACTTATATTTTAATGTTGTAGGAACTGTCTGCTTTAAATAGCAAATGGATGTAAAGATTACACTGTAGCATTCTCTCTCCTTGATCAATTCAAATCAAACAGCCCACTCTTGGTTTTACAGATATTGGTGTCAAGGTTTTGTTCTTACAAATATGATATAGATTCTCCTGGTTTGCTTTTGTCTTGGTGAAGGGATTCTTGGGTCAAGTGAAGTTCATATTTTATATTGAAGAAATGTATTTGGTTGTTTGCGAGTGTGTATATCGTCGTGGTTCAGGAAAAAGTAATTAACTCCATTCTTTGAGTAGTGAGGAAAAAGCGATGAAATGTTCTTTTGGAGGGGACTGATTCTGTATTTAAAAAGGAAGGTATTTTGATCTGACAAGTTGGGAAGATTAGGTGTCGTTAATGTGGTTTTTTTTTTCTTGTAACTTAGATTTTATTGGTCTTGGAAATGTCATACAGAAAGAAAACAATACATACATTACAAGAGAATGTTAACAAGTAGTCATAAACATCGATTTAAATCTCAGCTCAAATGAACATTTCAAAGTAAACTGGGGGAGGGGAAGTCCATCCTAATTTCTTAATTAATGTTTTTTTGTGTTGTCGTTCACTCCATCGTAACCCAAGGGGTAGTCTCTCACACGGGCCCGGTGCTCACTCTCTTCTTCAAGACTCTTAATTATAGGCATTAGCTTTAACCACAATTACACCCGTCCGTCAAGAGAGAACGCACTTCATTCCTTTTAAAGCAAGATTGTGGCATTGTTCACCCCGAAACCAAACGCTCCAAGATTAGCATATAAATAAGGCCAGTCTATCCTGTCAAATGCTTTTTCCGCGTTTAGACTCAAAACCATCACCTGGATCTTTTTGGAATTAGCTAAACAAGACAATATGTTCCAGCACACACTGACTAATAGAAAAATCTCAAAAATGTGGGCATAAGTCAAAATGCAAAAATGGGTTAATAAAGAAAGCACAAGATATAATCAAAAATTGAAATAAATAAATGTGAAGGTCACCACAGATATATAAATGACCCACGAATGTAAACACAAATGTAGAAAATAAAGGGGACAACACAGGGAAGGGAAAAAGACAAGGAAAACCACAAAGGGAAAGAGGTGGTGGGGGGGGGGAAAGAAGGGGGGCAACGTTATAGGGTAATGACCCCTTCCTCAAGCCCGTTCCCTCAGGTCCAAAGGGACCAAAGGTACTTCCCTAACCCTGTGTACCCCAAGAAAAAATTGCAAACCCAAAGTAAAGAAGGGTGTACTAATGCAAATGCAACAATGCACAGATGAAGCCAAATTAAGTCCAGCTAGAGCAAAGAGGATGTCAATCCAACCGTAAGCAGTCCTCAGTAAGTGATACACCAATTCTCTCTCTCTCTCTTGCTGATTCAACCGGGAATTGCTGAATGAATATTCCCAAAGCTGCAGTAGAAATAGGCAGGAGCGGGTGACGTCATAAGTGGATGTGCAGTGCAGAGGCCGTTCCTATTGGTGCTGATTGTGACCACCAAGGGACGTCCTGGTTCATAAAATGGAGTTGCTGAGCAGGCACCCTGATATGCATCAGCTGGGACTGAATCGAATCAACACTCAGATGTACAGCAGGAGACACCATTGAGCATGACAATAGGAGTCAGTGCGCATGCATTCGACTTCTGCTGAGATCTCCTAGCATCCTCTGTTGTCATGACCACCATGTCAGGGAACTGATGCGGGTCTGGGCAGGGCAGCTGGTAGAATAAACATAGCGTATGCCAGCGGATTTCAATGCGCATGAGTCTAGCTTCTATTAAAGCGTCCTCCATTGCCAGAATAGCTATGATAGTAAACAGCCACATTGTCGTCACAATAGATCCCTTAGAAGGCAGCAGGGCACATCAAGTACACTCCAGGAGTAATGGGAGATAAAAGAAAGAAAAAACACACAAATGGTAATGAATAACAACATATAAATAAAAACGAAAATACACCAAGAATATGGTGCGCTCGATTACACTGCCTCATAGGCTGATGGCAGCCATCTTGTCCTCCACTGAAGCGAGTGAACTCCAACGGAACACTCCAGAGCAACCGTGGACGCTCCTGGTATGGGATATGGGGGTTGCGTTGCCCCAAGTGTCTATTGGGCAACCTTCCCCACTCTCTGGATCTTAGGAGCCTCTGCACCCTGGGCATGGATGGCCCGATGAGCACCACTCCGTTGCATCCTCTGCCAGCCACCTCATCTCCCCCCGCGAGTCTCATATGGCAGCCACAGACAGGTCGGGATGGGATATTATATTTATACATTTCTTTTTGTGTTTTATTTTGTGTGTACTTTTGCTGGGGCAGGCGGGGGACCCCATCGATAGATCTAACCCTGGATTTTGTATTAGTCAAAGTACTAAGAGTAGCAGTGCTGTGGAGGTCTCAGGGTATACAGCAGGCCCTCTCCGAACTGGCCGCCCTCACCCCACTGACAGTTGCTCGGCACCGCTCACCTCAAATTTTAGACTCTGGGGCTAGGGATGATTGCACAGATTGCTGTCCTGCCACGAAGGTTGTGCACCACTCTTGATTTCCCTGTAGCCTTGTTAGTTTTTAGTTGGGTGGGCCTCCCGACAGGCTTCTGTAGTGCCAGGCACATATTCCCAAAATCTTTGGCCGGTTACTGTCAAAGTGGTACCGGTGTGCAGCTTGTGGGTTTGCCTTCAATGATTTGCTGAATATATTTAGATGTATCATCAGTATCATATAGATGGTGCTGGATTTAATGATTTTTATTGAGGAGCTTCAGCTCTATGATGTCATATTGCAGTGTACAAGGCCACGCCCCCTTTAATGTGTTTTTCAATAGAAATATCAAGAAATGACAAGCCAGTTAGTGCATGTACTGTAGTGAGTTTTTGCTAAATATGCACTTAATTCGTTTTACCTGTACAGCGAAGCCATGTTTGTGGGGCCTTATAGTTTACAAAATGGAAAAGATAGTTACCTACTGTAGATTAAACCCATATTCTGAAAGCAGCATTTTCTCTTTAGTATTGGTTTTCAACTATATATTATATAATATACTGTAATGTGTGGTTGAAACCTTTTCCAACTTCACATTGCAAAGCCAGTATAATCAGCCTCACAATGAAGAAACTAAAAAAGGTCAAAACAGCTGTCTGTGAGTAGTTTTACTGGCTCTGCACTTCTTTAAACTAGGCTGTGCTGAAAAGCTGTGTAATGTGGCAGGCAGGAGCTTACAGTGGTCCATGTTTAAATTTACATGAAGTAGAAGGTAACAATGTGTGCTCATTTGCATGTCATTTCCCAGAATCCCTAGCTGCAGTGGAAGCAGTGCATGCTAAGGGATAATGGGGAAGGTCATGGTTGCAGACCAGTCTGAGACGTGTGAATTTGCTCACAAGTGATATTTTTATTTGCTCTTAGCATAGTAACTTCTGAAGTGTTACTGTGTTCATTGTACATTGCAGTGTGGTATAAAAGTAATATAATGTTATTCAATTATCCATGCAGCATATGTTATTATTTTCCAACAAATGAATTTAGCTCTAGAGACCGAAATGATTTAGGCAAAATGATCATGTCAAATGAACCTGGCGGTGGCATAAAAACAGGACTATTTATTAACCATTTTTCAAGCACTCGCTGCTTGTAACACATTGTTTTTTGTCATAAATAACCTGCACTGTTTATCTTTTACTTACAATATCTCGTAACGTACCCATAAATGTGTTCAACTGATGACCTTTAGTGTGTTATATTGGGTGTTATATAGTAGCATCTGGAAACAGACTTGACCTCACATAGTTGACTGCTTTTGGTATGGTATTATAGTAAATAGTGACAAGGTGCTCTGGAAAATCTCTATTGAAACATAAAATATACAGTAGCACAAAGGTATGGGCCAAAATCAGTGCGTCTGATGCATTGCATTAATATACAGTAAATATAACCCATGATTATTTCACAAGCAAAGATACACAGTAAGGAATATTTTCTTTCACATTTTATTAACTATGGAAATTATTTTAAACAATTAACTTTTAATTAATTTCCACATTAGCAAAGAGGTCCTGTAACATAGTGCGCGTGTTGGGTAGGAGGACAGATACATATGTAACAAGACCTAATGTTCCAGTAACTATTGATGACAAATTTTATTGGCGGATTTAGATCCACCTCTAATCGTCCGGTTCCTTTAAATCACAAATTTCCGGGTATCAGTCTCAAAAAAGGCCAATCGCCCATTTTGGACTTTTTTCAAAGATAAGGGGCAATTCAGAATTCGTTGCCGGATTGTTAAAAACGAGAGATAGAGAAACTCTGTTCAGAAAGGAGCACACCTGAGGTACCCAGCTGAGAGATATGCTAATCCTTATGCAAAGTATTTTATAAATGTGTCCCACCCCACACGTCTTTCACTTGATAAGCCTAAGGCACAAAGCTAATGACTGGAATTATGTCATACCAACAGGACTAGAACCCGCAATCACTTATTTTCTAGGCGGCAGCTCTAGTAGTGTGATCTAAACCAGGTGATGGCTAGCAGTGCACACTGTCAACTAGCATACTTCCAAGGGATATCTATTTTGTTGATTGTAACCTTGAAAGGAATTCAAACACAAAGTAATAATATGTACATTGGGCTGTAAATTACTGAGGCCAGGTGAGATTAAATAAAACACAGGTATTCTGATACACAAGTAAAAACAAGGTGAAGCACAGCAAATAAAGCAGACGCAGAGAGAAAGTAGTATAACAAAGTGAGCTGGCGACTTCAGTTAGTTGTACTTGCAATCTTATAAAGGATAAAGACATTGGGCAATATTTACTAAGCAATGTTCTGCCATAGGGCACCTTCGGTGCTGGAATATATTACAGCCTATTCAAATAAATGGACTGGAAGGTGTCTTCCTGTGCCAGGAGGTGCCTCATGGCAGAAGATTGCTTATTAGATATGCTTCTCTATCCCAGAAGATGATAAAATGCGTTGAACACGTATGAGCACTCAATGAGAAGTAGAGCTCAAAACGTAGTATGCTCAATAGGGACCTTCCTCAGGGTTACCCTGGCTACTCTGGTAACTATACAAGTTTATTATCTGCTTTATGGGACAAGCATCAGCATTTTGAGAAGGCTAGTGTGCAACACTGTTATGCTATGGACTATATATATATATATATATATATAGCAACTGTAAATATTCCTGTATATTCATTTGCATGTCTTAGACAGGTCTGCAACCCTGTCTTTCACCATTATCACCCAGCAAACAGCACTTCCACTGCAGCAAGGGATTCTGGGAAATGACATGCAAATGAGCACACAGTGCCACTTTTTATCTCATGCTCACATTACATGAGCAACCCTTAGTATATATATATATATATATATATATATATATATAAAAAACAGAAAAAAAACAGCCGCACTCACAGCGTAAAAAAGTATAACAAAATATTTATGGAGTAGAAGATATAAAGAACACACTCACAAACATAACGGAATAAAAAGCAGTTATGAGTACAACTCAATCACCAGCCAGACACAGGAGCCAGGTTTCGGGTGACTTCGGTGAAGTTATCCGGTGTGGGGGAATTGCAGCAGCCTCAATGGTAACCTCTGTGTACCGGGGAACATGAGGGATGCCGCCCTCCTCCAAATCCAGCATCACAGCAGTGAGTTCTCGGCTCCAAATCACGCGAGAACTCGATGACGTCACAGGATACAAGCGGTAGCAGTCCCCACAGATGCGGCAAGTGGCCGGCTGGGATCAGTGTATACGAAATAGTAAATAGTCCCGTATATAGAATAGTGAGTGATAACAGATAAAACTGGACAATATCACGTCCACATGGCACTCCCTACGCGTTTCATCTTGAAAGACTTCATCAGGGGTAATAGCATAGATGTAAGGCATAGTTTTATAGTAGATTAGACCAATCAAAACACAGAGAAACATCAATTGCTAATTGGATACCAGATGTCTACAAGGGAATAAATTTAACCCTTATACTATCCAAATTGCAAGGGCTGGAATGAACATCAGTAATAAGGGAAATACAACAATGAAATCCTATATACAACCAAATAAACATATTAATATAATATCAGTATACAAATCACTAAAAAATATGCATATACATAATGAATTATAATTAATACTATTAATATAATCAATATAAAAATATAATAATAATACGACATAGGCTGAATAAATAATAAACAGATATATTATAAGATAAATAAATAATAACAAATACTTAATGAATAGTAAACCTATAAATTAATAGAATGTACCTAAAGATTATAACAAAGGAGAGATTCAAAGAGACCAGAGGATGGACAATAATGGTATCATAATCAAATAAGAGGGGAAAGGGGGGGGATGGGGGGAGGGGAAGGGAGGGGAAGGAAAGGGGGAGGGAAAGGGGGGAGGGGGAAGGGAAAAATGCATTGGGGGAGGAAAAGGAAAAGGGGAGAAGGGGAAAGGAGGAAGGGGGGGGAAAGGGGAAGAATTGTGAGGGGAGGAGGGGGAAGGGAGGGAGGGAGGAGAAAGGGGGGGGGAAGAAAATGAGGATGATAATAAACATAACAGTATACAAATTACAAAATAAACAATAATCAGTATATATAAGAGAGAATGTGAAGGAATCATGATCAATGATGGTCACACGAGCGAAGCTGATATACCCATATATAGATGAAAACTAGATGCACAATGTAATATTGGTATATTTGGGTTAAAATTAATAACACCGTATCTAAAGAAATGTCAAAGGGACTATCAAATTGACCACTTGAGCTAGTGTGGTATACGTAAGTCATCACGGAGGGAACGAAGTACATCGTTCAACCCAGACCTCCGTGAGGACCCGCACCCCAACAACAAGCACAAATTAAGTCATTATACTACTGTACTAATATCAATTGTGTCATTGAGACCCCCCGGATACAATGTACCAAGTACATATATCCAGTAGGTCTCTCTGACACATAATTTCTTGAACCTATCACCCTCCGATGTGGAAGGTGGAATGGACTCGATTCCAAAGATGGACAAAGAGCAGGGATCCTTATTATGTGTATTGTCAAAATGACGTGATAGGCAATGTGACTGGAGACCATGTTTAACATTTCTACGGTGTTCGAGAAACCTAGTACTTAGAGTTCTCGAAGTGCGGCCCACATATTGTAGACCGCAACGACAAGTGATGAGATATATAACATAAGTACTAAGACAATTTATGTCGTTTTTTATCTCATGTACAGAACCGTTAGAAAAAGATTTAAAATAATTAATCTTCTTTTTATGCCCACAAGTGATACATCTATTTCTACCACAAGGGAAATTGCCCCTTGTTAAGATATTACTAGATGTAACAGAATGTAAATCAGTGACAGATTTAAGTCTACTTGGGGCTATCATGGTCTTCAGAACCTTGCTTTTTTAAAGACAATAGGAGCTCACGTTTGTACTTTAGAGCCTATAATAGGGTCATTTGGAATAATATTCCAGTGTCTATTAATAATGTGTTTAACCTGATAGGCCAACTTATTATACTTTGTAATAAACTTCGGAAATGAATGTAAAGGATTCTGACTAGATCTGTCCATCGATGAATCGAGCCCAGCAAAATCAGATCTGGTCCTGGACCTCTCAAGTAAGGCACTCCTATCAATGGATTTAGCATCATCAAACGCCTTCTGCACAACTGTTCTGTCATAACCCTTTTGAAGAAACTTATTGGTTAGAGCCTCTCCCTGGGCACCGAAATCCGAGTTCAGGGAACAATTTTGACGGATCCTAAAGAATTGGCTTCTTGGGATGTTATTTAACCACTTCTTATAGTGGTTGCTACCGTACTACAGGTACCCTTTGGTAGAGACAGGCTTAAAGTGTGTTTTACTATGTATCCGCATGTCAGCCCTATCAATGAACAGCTCAAGATCTAAAAATACCATCGTATCCGGATGTATAAAATGGGTAAATTTCAAACCCATATCATTGACATTAAATGAATCTAATATGTCTTTCAGTTGGTCCCTCTCACCATCCCAAATCATAATAATATCATCGATGAAACGATCATAGAAAACCAGACCCGCCACCAGCCGTGTGTTCCCCCAAACATGGATGTTCTCCCATAACCCCATGAAGAGGTTAGCATAACTGGGGGCAAATCTGGTACCCATGGCCGTTCCACACGTTTGTAAATAAAAAAAAAATAATAATAAAATATATATATATATATATATAAACCTTACCTTCCATCCACCCATAACTCCCTCCCTCCCTTGCGCTCTCTCTAAACTACAGGGCTCGTGTCCTCTTCCTGGCAGGCGAACATGGCTGGGGCCTCTGCCTCATGTCCGTGTTGGAGGAGGGGTCAAGCCTCCTGTCAGAGGTGGATGGGGCCTTTTTTTTTGCTTAATCCCCCAACCACTTTTTTTTTGTTTGCATTTTTTAAAAACAATTCTTTATATTAACATTTTATTGTTCTAAAACTTTGCATACAAAGAAGTGGGTGTATTTGTTTATGCCATACAGTAGGTCTGCATATAGATGATTTGGTGGGAATTGGGTGAAGTATTGTTAACCTCGGTCTTGTGTTCAGATAATGTGTCACGTTTGCAAATACCAGTATCTTTACTTCTGCGTAAATGCAAATAATGGTTGTTGGTTCCTTTTATAAAGCGTACTTGGCGAGTTTGGCTATTTTCTTTAATATATTTTGATATATGGATATTACAAACACATTTGTAATATTTAGATTGGTTAAATGGTGGCAGTAGGCCACGCCAAGCTATCATATTTTGTTAGGTAAGTTCATTTGAATAAACTGTCAATGTTCTCTTTGTAATTACGAAGCTATGTTTTTTTTTTAATGCAGCACATATTGAAGCCTTTTATGGGTGCACTTAGGCTTGGGGAGTTCACATCAACATTACAGACTGTAAAGACTTCTCTACAAACCAGTGTTGTTTTAGGGATTTGAGCCTACATACAAATGTAGTCAGACTTACTTTACCCGGGGAACATTGGAAGAATAGCAAAACACTAACTCCCGGGATAGTAAAACGATGACTGTCTGCCAAATGCCCCCCCCCCCCCCTCACCCTCCCCTCCACACCCACACACAGACTTTCTCGCTTCCAGGGGAAACCGCGGGATCCGGATTGTGAGCTTCCCCAACAGCAAGAACAGTGAGGTTAGTGGCTACATCTGTATGTGAGTCAAAAACTGATCAGTTTGGAAAGTGCTGCTATGAAAGTAGCGTGTTGGTTGTTCACATGTGTTTATTTATTTGTTTTTTTTAGGTAATGTTGATTTTTGTGTTTGGTTTCCGGCAAGATCTCATGTAGCTGCGAACCATAGACAATTTTCCCTTTTTTGTTGCAAGCGATTCTCCACGCATTCTCAATGTATAATGCGGTTTAGTTGATATGTTAACACCCATCCAGACAATGAAAAATGACTTTTTCTGAAGAAGAGAGAGAGCAAGAGAGAGATTGAGAGATGGATTCCTTGTTTTTTTTTTTACTGCTTCTGTATGGTGCTACATGCCAGGCTGTGCCCTTATCAGCTAAGGGTATAACTTAATTGTTTGTTATTGCTAGGAGTACATTTAAGAAAGGCTGGTGTGCAGAGCAGAGGTTGCAAGCTTCGGCTAGTCCCTGAGCTTTAAGAATTTGGACAGGCAGTCTGGCAGTAACATTTTTTGAGTTCTAAATCGTTTAGTTTAATAAAGCTGTGACCTTGTTCACTCAATTATGGTTGCCTGTATTTATTTTGGGTTTAGATGGGCCTTTTCAGTCAAAAATGAACAATTCACAATTTTTATTCAAACACCTGTAAAATGATCTGTTAACTTTTACCCTCAACATATAATGATTTCAAAGCCCCAAATGAACTACGAAACTCATTTCAGGATATACAGGTCTATGTCTACTTATATTTAACAAACATAATCGAAAACAAGATTATGAGTATCTAATACTGATAATAAAGACTGCATTAAAAAACGTATATATACATTCCATGGTTGCCATCAATGAAATTCCCATAAAAACGCTATCTTTTTTATATATGAGTAATTTGCCTTAGCCAGAAGTTCAATCACAGCTTAAGTCAGCAGGGATTTCTTCAACTTAGGTAACAAAATGTACTAGAAGGAAGTACTAAGGTTGACTGACTTTCAATTTCGTATTATTTTCCGTTGCTGTCTTTTCGCTTTCAGTATTTGCAGCGTACAGGGAGAAAACTTCAAAAATAATTATTGCAAGGCTACTAGCCAAAACATATTTCACTCTTGAAATACAACCGGCATTTCATTAAGAAACATATACATTGATCTGACTTTATAGCAAAGAGATTCTGCATTGAATAGTTGTTGTCATCTTTCTTGCAGTTGATGCAAAAGCATAGTCCTGGAGGGGATTTCATTTGCATGCTGCTGAACAGCTTGATGCTCTCAACTGGAGCAAAGAAAAGCAAAACACACGGCAAACCATCTGATTACATATTGTAGCAGCGGTTGAAATTGGGAGACAGAAAGATTTCCATTCCACTTCACTTGCTTACAATTCACTTTGAGAAGCAGAAAGAGAATGAAGAGTATGCAAATGAAACCGTTCAAAACATACATTCTAAGAAATAACATAGTATATACTGTAGCTATGTAGTGCATACATGTAACTTTGTTATGCACCCAGTCCCTGCATGCTAATATTGTAATTTGATCAAAAAGTGTTCAGGTTAATAGAGATTTGCGAATTTGCCAAGATTAGCTTCGCAACTGTTTTTCACTCAACTTTTTTAAAAAGTTGAAAAAAAAACATTCGGGCAGAAAGTTCTCAACATTTTGCAGGATCTTGCCTAACTTTTTGTGCAATTAGTAAATTTCACGACTGAATCTATATTCAAGCAACATCCAGGCACTGAAATAGGGCTTTCTCTCTTTCAAAAAACATATCTAACGCTTTTGAATTGAGTTTGTTTTTTACCAGGTGAACTGCTTGCAAACATGTCAAACTGTACACATTTTTCTTTGGCAGACAAAGGGTGCTTTTTGCTTGGTACACTAACTTGGGCTAAAAGAACTGACGTCGCAAGACTTAACCCTGTCTGTAATGATTTTCATGCAATTACTTTAGTCATTAGATACGAATCTCACCCTTACACCTCCTAATTTAGCCTGTGTATGTCACGGAATGTTGCCTTCCAGTAAATGGAGTTAGTGTGCTAAGTTCCACTGGTTGTTATAAAATAGACAAACTCCCCCCTCAACAACCATTCTCAGTGTCCCTGGTGCTATCTCTAAAACACCCAGAGAAGTGTTCAGCGAGGAAGAGAATTGGGCGTTTTTGGGGTACGGTAGCAGTATTGAAAAGAAAATAGGTAAAGTAGGAGTGAGTCCGCTAATAATAATCTTACTGTAGCTAATATGTTGCTCCTGCTTAGTCCTCTACATTACGACAGTAATGTTCACAAGTTTGTGGGAGTTAAGTTGCGTCCTGCCGGCCTACCAGTCGCACTACCACTTTTACAGGCTCCTAAAGATAATCCTGATGTCAGACATCCAGAGACACACCCGGTGAGCGTTTTGCATGTACAACACGCTTCTTTCGGGGTAACCAGATTCAGATCATCGAGGGGGTTTAAGTAGTGTTCTGTTGTCATGGAAATACATCATTATTAAACCCTTCATGCCACTGAACAATGTAGCTAAAGCCATCACAGCAATTCGAGTTAAACCCCAAATTGATAATAAAGAAACCTCCCATTAAAATGGCTGTACTGTAGTTCTACCCTCATTCATGTACTGTACAAATGTAATTTCTTTAGCAGATCTTAAAAACACCACTTAAAAGTACATAAAAGTATTGACTGGATGTTTGGTCTATCGTATCATTCTAATCATGTCCATTTAAGATCGCTTTTTGTCGGGCCCAAATATAAGATACAGATGTAGCAAGATTTACAGTCCCCGGCATCATAGACAAACAAGAAAAAAAAGTCAGCGGCGCTGGGGACAGTGTTTGCCGCAATGAAGGGTCCATGTTTCTGAATGGGACACCTTCGGTTCTGTGACTGCTAATCGCAGGGGCTCTGGAGTCCTAGGTTTGCTACATCTGTAGCTAGAGTGATGGCACTTATCTCATAGTTAATAATATACTGCAGGATTCACGCTAACATCTGTACATTCAGTATATCAATACCTTCAGCCATATTCTCTACCTAAATAACATTTTTAAACAAAAATATTCACTACAATGTTATAGTCATAATGATTTCTTCTCAACCACATTCTTATGTGAAACTAATACTGTGCTGTATGCAGGACCGCATTTCCCGATAGGCCCACTAAGCCCGGGCCTAGGACAGCAAAATCAGGGGGTTGTTGGGGAGGGCGGCATCTTGCCAGCTCCGGAAGATTTTATAAGGCTGGTGCTCCGTCGCCACTCTCCTCCAGCTTCGTGGGATCATTTGACGCCATAACGTCAAATGGCGATGTATTGGCATGATAATGCAACGTCATCGCATCACGTTGCCGTGACAATGCGTCGCCACGTGATGTCGCGGCTTCATTTGATGCCATGTAGCATCGCAGCATCATTTAATGCTGTGACGCTTGAGGAGGAGGGCAGCGGTAAAAAGGTGAGTGCCTAAGGGCACAACATTTGTAATACCAGCCATGGCTGTACAGTATGTGGGTTCAAGAGAAATGCATACATTATTTGTGTGCTTTTAAATAGTGCACATACTATAAATGCATGTACAGTACAGTATGCATCATGGCTGG
Source organism: Ascaphus truei (assembly GCF_040206685.1). Lineage (NCBI taxonomy): Eukaryota > Metazoa > Chordata > Amphibia > Anura > Ascaphidae > Ascaphus > Ascaphus truei. Next base: position 34,231,641 of record NC_134491.1, read on the forward strand.
TTTAACATTTGTCTATGCATGCACAGCACACATTAAAGTCATTCATGTCAGCACACATATTCAAGATTTCCTTTGTGACTTATTTATTAATCATATACACCTAAACACCCTTCAACCCCACCCATCACCTCCATCATGCATATTCTAAAAGAAAAGATCAGTTTTAGGGCATTTTAGGCAATAAAACACTATGTTTTATATAATAACTATATTTTTATATATATTTATATTTATATATTTTATATATGACTATAATTAACTATGTGAACTATTTTGGATACAGTAACTTGGCTTTCTGTTGGGTTTGTGTGGGTGAGGGGAGAGAGCTCCAGTATGTGTGACCAATTAATCAGCATAGATTAGAAAACTCATTGCTTTAATGACACAGCTGGTGACTTTACCTAAAAATGGTGATTCAGACAGTGGTGTGTTGGTGCAAACAGAGATCAAAACAAAAGCGTGCTAAGCACCATCAATTTAACAGTCTACACAGCTTTACACCTTCCAATTAAACACCTCTCATGTCTGCTCTGCGCTTTTTGTTTATCCTAATACAGTACCAAAAAAAACAGACAGTTGAAAAATAATATTTATTCATTGAAGTAAGATAGTATTGTGCAGTTACTTTAACTATAAGGTAAATATCATGCAAGAGTACGTTTACCTGTGCATGGAAACATTATAGGGTCAAACATTATAGGGTTAATACTGATTATCATGTGCAAACTGGTCCGTGGATTTCCTTGGATCAATCTTAAAAAGAGTGATTCGCGTTATGTGGATTTTTTAAATTATTCTTATTACCAATACACTCTGTGGATTCCGCAACCCATGGACGGAATAAGAATCCACCAACAAATGGCTGAATCTCTGTATTGGAGGCTTCAAATCCATCAAGGGATTGTATCCAATGGCCACGGAAGTGGTTATTACTTGACCATTATTGCCCATTGGGTTTATTTTAGTATTGTTAAACAATAAAAGTGCATGAGAACAATGGCATTCAGCAGCAGCAGCAGCAGCAGCAGCAGCAGCAGCAGCAGCAGCAGCAGCAGCAGCAGCAGCAGCAGCAGCAGCAGCAGCAGCAGCAGCAGCAGCAGCAGCAGCAGCAGCAGCAGCAGCAGCAGCAGTAGCAGCAAGATTTTACTTAGACATGCACTTTATGTGTGCAGAGTTTTAAAGAAAAGGCCCTCACAGTATCTAATGTGTTATCACAATGACAGAATGTGCGAGTGTTTGCTAACTCCAGCACACTGAGGTTGGGTTTGTTGCGGGGGATAACAGTTCCAACTTAGTTGCAGCACTAAAATAAGACAACATGTGTACTTTATGTATAACTACCGTGAAGTGCTATGTACATTTATGGCGCTATATAATAAAGACATACAATACAATACAACATGATATACATTCCATTTTTTGCAATAATAGTTGTCTGCCTGTCTCCAGTATAAGTGCTCATGTCAGGGATGTTTTTAAATAGCAAAACTAGTACCAGTGGTGATACTGGCCAGTGTGTGGCATTGGCACAGCTCTTGGCTTGTTGTCTTTATTAATATATTTATGTCCAACTTCTAAACCAGTTACTGTTCCTTCTCTCAATAACACACGGGTGGGAGGAAGGGCCCCAAAACAATGACATACTCCTATTTGTTAAAATGTTGCTTACAATAATAATTACACTGAGAACACTAAGTCAGCACTCTTTTGAGTGTTATATATGTATCAATTAATGCATTGGTCACTCCAGTGACTCTAATCTAGCAGCATTGAGTGACTGTCTGACTCTGAATGAGTTGAGTAATTCAGTTACAAGAATAATTAATTAACTCAACGTGTTAGAGAGGCTGACTGTCTGAGATAAACTAACCCAAGTGAAGCTTTGTGGCTGCATAATGAGTCACAGTCTCAGACTGACTTGCCAGTTGCCCCCGAGTAGAGATGCGCGAACCATCCTAAAACTGATCCGTGGATTTCCGCGGCTGGTTATACCTAAATCCAATCCACACACCAAAAGATGTCTGATATTGAGTGCTAAAAAACAGAGGAGAGGGGGGGATGAAGAGAAGGGGGAAGGAAGAGGGGGAAGGAGGAGGGGGAAGGCTGTGGTCACACACCGCCGTCGCTATAGCGAAAGTTGCACTTGAGTAGTGCGATTTAGCTGGCGGCAAGGGGTGGTGACATCAGCAAGGGGAAGGCACAAAAGGCAAGATGGAGATGTGATTGGCTTGCCGCCAGTCACGTGATGCGGCTGTCGCTGTGTATCACAAAATCCATTGACTACAGCGATTTTGGTCTCCCTGTCACTACGCAGCACCGTCGCGGTCGCCTATGGCCACCCGCGACAGACTACATGTACTTGTTTTGGCGCTGCTCGTCATCGTCATCATCATTATTAAAAGCGCAGCCTTACACAGACAGGACTCTGTCAGATCTGAGCGCACACATTCAGAGAGAGAGGGAGAGCTAGAAAGTATAATCAAAGTCCAATGTACAGTAATGCCTCACGACGAATTTGATCTCAGACTCCTACATACACCAAGATAAAAACATAAGGCTTATCCCCAAAAATACTTGGGAGTGAGTGGTCATTACTGCAGCAAGGTCATACAACTGTTCCTCATGTAGCCATGTGTAAAATTGGTGTACATATCTCTTTCTCATGCTGGCAGTAAACCTGGTAAGTATGCAGGGTTGCCAGTAATGATCATGGAGGTTTGCCCTCAAACCCTGGTAAGGTGTCATATGTCTCAAAGGAAGTGACAACATGCTTGGTGTCCACCCTTAGTGACATCAGAGATGTGCCTGTTCCTGAGGTAATATAAGACACAGCACTGGCTAAAGTTAGTTCAGTTCCTGTTGTTGTGCTGCCTCTGTTCAGTAAGAGGCACGTGAAGGTCTGCAACAATGTTGCAGTAGTCTCATGCTAGCTGTGAGTCTGTGCAGCTAGAAGCAGACAGAGAAGCTGCTGAATCTCTCTAAGGGGAGAGGTGGAAAGCAACTCCATTAGGAGAAGGAGGAACTTTCCAGATGGGGTGAAGCAAAGGAATGAGCGGCTAAGCTAATAGCTGTGAGGCATACCACCATGTCAATAAAGATGACCTTGAATAAAGACACTTCACTGTGTGAGTCTGGGATTACTCTGCAGAGGAAGGCACCACAGAGGAGTTCCTCATCAGAATCATCCCCATGCAGACGCAGGGATCCTGATGAGGTGGAGGCGCTGCACTGTATCTAGGTAGGACTCAAGTACACTATCTCAGCTGCCTGTCTGGGTTGGCAATCCACACACACCATCATGCGGGAGACTCAGGAGTCCTGTTGCCAACAGGTGCACCACCAGACACTACACTGTAATGGGGACTGGTTAGACCACAGGGGCCAATGTGAGATTGGGTGGGTCAGGCTAGGCCAGAAAATCCGTTACACTCATAATTAATGATAATTTTGTAGCATTGAAAGAGTGTATAGGAAGAAGAGGTGGTATGGGTGGCTTACAAAACAACTGTCGCTTTTCTTACACAAAACCACGACAAGGCAGACCCTGTTTGCAAGTCCTATCACTACCAGATAAAATAGTAATATACCTCTATTAGGATTAATCCTAATAGAGGTATATTACTATTTTATCTGGTAGTGTTAGGACTTGCAAACAGGGTCTGCCTTGTCGTGGCTCGCAAGCTTACAATGCTTTGGCTAAAGGGTTTAACTAAATGACCCTTTTTCAAGAGAATATATAAGTATTTTACTGTGTATTTTTGTCATGTTGGATGTAGTATTGGGCTTCTCTGTTGTCTGTTGCTTTTCTTACATAGTACTATACAGAACATGCATACTGTAGCAATAGCCTCAGAATGTATTAAATGTAGTTTACCTACACACTAGCATCATCTATCGTTATATCACAGAGCTACGGAAGCCGCAAGGCACCACTGGCAGCTGCGACATGCAATTAAGTGCAGAAGAATTTCACTCTTTTCCCTGCGCTCATGGGGACATTAACTCTTGCTATATCTGTATGCACATATCTATTGGTTAACATACAGAATGAATGCTCAAATTTAAAAGAATCTAAATAATAGCCAGTGAGTTACCAAAAGTTATTTGACATCGATATTTCTACAAAAAAAGAAAATACTGTACATATATCTACTGTGTATCGATTGATTAGTGGAGAGAGATCATGTTTAGAATAATAGGCTGAACAAAATAGTTAGTGTAGTTCCAATGATAGGTGGGTACAGAGTGTGCTTTTGAGTGTGAGGTAGAGAGAAATATTTCAGCTGCCAGATCTTGCTCTGAAAATGTTGAGCTATCTTTTGGAACATCTTTCAGCCCTTGAATGTGATTCATGAGATGTGACCCAGGGTGATTCGGTCTTATTTTTTTGGCAGCAAAAATCTTACTCTTAACATACTGTAGTTTTAGTGTCTGTGCCTCTTCTGCTGACTGGTTCATTATACCATATGGGAATACTGGGTAATCACAATTTTATTTTTTAAGAGTACAGTACTAACACAAATGTACAATGGTTTATGTGGTAAGAGGCTCCCATCTGGTAGAACTGATGAGCATGTGTAACATCAATAAGTTTGTGATATGAGGTCAATGTATTCCACCTCTGATTTTTTTTTAATAACTTACACTTTAGTACTGTCCTGCCTGAGAAAGCTGAAGAGAGGGAAATGTACATGAGGTCAGAAAGTAAAGAATCAAGTTGAAGCTAGTTTACAAACAGAAAACCTTTTTTTGTTTTAATACTCATTTTTAAGAAGAACTATTCATCCCAAGAGCAGTACAAACTGCACAGTAGATATTTAAAAAAAAAAAATAAAGGTTGGACATCTTTTTAGAAAGGAAAGGTATACAGGGATATACCAAATAAGTAAACATGGGAAGGATGTTGATCCAGGGAGAAATCAGGGTAATTGGAGTAAGGAAGATATTTATTTTTCTCCTATTAAAAATAATTGGATGATGTTTCACTGGGATTTTTGTTTGCCTTCTTCTGGATCAAAATACTATAAATACAAATATAGGATAAAGCATTTGTCATCTAAATTTAGCATAGGTTGAACTTGATGGACATTTGTATATTTTCAACCTCATCTACTGTGTAAGTATGTATGTAAGTAGATATGATTACTATCTCCAGTGTTTTGGTTTTGTGTAAGTAAATAAAATAAATCATAAAAGCATATAATCTGGGGTTGCTTTTGCCTCCGGTTTAAGTATTTCTCTAACTTAAAATCCATTAAGCCCACATTACAATAAAATAATGATGTTTACCCAATTAATACTGACCGAGTGGTATACAATAAATAAATGGGTTTATATTTGTACTGCACCGACACACTTTATTCGAGCAAATACCCAGTATGTACCTGGCAGATACCTGGAATGCGCCGCTCCTCACCTCTGACAAGCCCCGTTGTGTTTGCTTTCCCAGCCTGGGTTCATGCCTGGCTGACGGGCGGCTGATCTTTTAAATGATAATGATTAGGATTTAATAGGCTGCAATGCTTCGCGTGTCTACCAGATGGCATAAATTCATGAATTGTAATGCAGTATATATATATATATACTGTGCAGTATTGCAGCCGGTGGGAATAAAATGCTTCAATCCCTGCCTGGAAAATACCTCAATGCACTCGGGCAGAAAACAGTCACAAACCTCAATACACCCGGGTATACCCGAATTCGTGGAACTAGCCGAGCTCGAATAAAGTGTGTCGCCAGTGTATATATAAAAAAATAAAATATATTTTTCAAAATATATTTAATTTCATCATATCATAGAGAAGTTTAATAAATGTATCTTTTATATTAACCCTCTCTTTGTCCCTGCTGCATGAAAACTACATTGTGGAGGGGAAATGAAAAAACCCAGTTGCCAATAACTGATCAAGCAATATATTTCCTCCCTGGGCCCATAGCTGAATAAAAACAACGTTTTACAATGGCCTGGTGAGAGAGGACCACGTCGTTGTTAAGATTACTCCAAGTGTCAGATGTTCGGGGAGGTGGAGGGGGTCTCGGATTTTGCTTCCCTAAATTCTCCCATGTCTACTTTATTATTAAAATCTTTTTTTTTTTTTTATACTATTCAAAATTATGCTTTGGAGAGCATTGCGCACAGTTTTTAGCTCTAATTAGTGTACCCTTATTCGCAGCTGCAGTTTCAAGGTAGACCCCAGCCACTATCTTTTTATGAAGTGACAAGCCGCGTTTGTGAGATTTCACTGCCGCTGCATTTCCCTTGATGTAGTGCGGTTTCAGGAACCCAGTTAAGGCTACATCTGTGCTTTATATGCTTTGCCTGCTAGCTCACTGAACTTCGAAAGTATCTCCCAACATCAGCAGGCAGGGCCTGAGTTTTTCTAGCCACATAAACATACTTATTGAATTGAGCTGGATTGACTGAAAGACTAGCAGTCATTTTGTGTAGTGTTTCACCTTACTTTGTTTTGTTGTCTGTGTATATTTCAGAGTGGAATGCTTGTGGGTACTGTAATTCCTTGGGATGGAAACTCGAAAAGCATACTATAGAAAAGAAAAAGAGGAGCACTCCTGTTTCTAATGCAATTTTCAGTGATTTATTTTGCCCTACCACAGTGGCACGGTGAAAGAAATCACTGGAAATTGCATTAGAAACTAAAGTGCTGCTCTTTTTATTCTTTATATAACCCATCTTAAATATAACAGGACAACAACAATTGTGTCAGTCTGGCTCTGCAATGGGTACAGCCAATCCCTTAGTTAAGCAAGATTTTGCATCTACAACTGGCCTCTCTGTATTGTGAGCATTAGTACTGTCTATCCTATGCGTTCCTGGTATTGGATTTTCTGTTGCTGATTTCTGTTGAATAAAAGATACCTAATATTGGAGTCTGTTGTGCCAGCATCTCTCCGTGTGTGCCTGCCATACATGACATTTGGCTAACAAGTGCTATACTCTAAATTGTTTCTTTTGGCTATTTGGAAATTATTGCTCAGCGAAGTATAATTGAATAGAAGAAAATGACTTTGGCAACAGTACATTAGCAGATGTCTGCCTATGGCTTGCACTACCTGAAGCAACATAAATATGCCATTGTTAGAATTAATTACATTGTAAAATCTAGCTTCACCGTGTATCTGTAAACCGACTAATTAGAAGGAAGTGACACAATATGCAGCATTTAAAGATTTACATTTTCTCTGTGTTAGTAGAAAGGAAAGATAGCGTTTGTAAAGCATACATTTCCTTCATATTCTATTCTAGCAATTTTAGGTGAACCATATCATTTTACCCACATGCTTTAAACCTTCATTTGAATGTGATTATGGAGAACTTTAAATTATTATCAACAGCATACAGTATATTTTGCAGTTTAAAACTACAGAACAAAAATTATACAAAAAACGACAGCTGAAGCTTTAAACTTGTGGCACATAATTAATTTCTTTATTGGAGACTTTGTCAAACAAACTATGCTATTTTGGTACCATTAATATTCTATCTGCTAATGAGTAGAGATGTGAAATATTTTTACAGACGTTTGCAAATCAGTAGAAATTCTCTTATTTCATGAACATGTTCAAAGTTCAAAACAAATGTTTGGCAAGCGCTCTGTGCATTTTAAAACTTGTTTTTTTTTATTGCATTTTTAGTAATCATTTAATGGGGTTATCAAAATCAAATAAAAGCAGCTTCATTAACTTAGCAGCTAGCTGTGCAATCGCCTATTAGAGGCGTGCAGTCAGAGTGACTTATTCAGTCTCACTCTTAGGGTCTCATGCAGTAAGCGGTGGAAAGGCACTTCTCGCCACTTTTCCGCCTAAAAAGCCTATCCGTATTCAGAAAGGGGCCAGAAAGTGGCGAGATTAAAAAAAAACGGCAGTTTTGCTGGCGGTTTTTTTTTTTCCGCCTGTGGCGGGGCGAGAAGGCACTTTCCGCCTAAAAATCCAACTTTTTCAGCCACCCTGTATTCTAGTAGAGGCGAGTAGCTAAGCGGAGCTATTCGCCTCTCTAGAATACCGTTTCGCTGGCGGATCAGCCACGCAAGAAAAAGTTGGCAAGTTGCTGCTCAGAGGCAGCGGATGAGTGGCGGATCGGCACTTAGAAAAAATTCAGGCCTTTTTCCTGGCTGGGATTGATGCCGGGGGTCTCCGGAGCTGATACCATTAATATCAGCACCGGAGCCCCCCGGCATGCATCCGAGGCAGGAAAAATGCATTTAAAGCCCACTTCATTACCTTAGCGGTTAACCGCTAAGGCAATGAAGGGGTTAAAGAGCCGCGCCAGGTTTATTGTGGGTAGTGGGGGTGGGTGAAGGGGGTATTTGGCCCTTGTTGTTTGTTTAGGGCTTGCGGGGGGGTTGCGGGTGCACTTAACCCCTTCACGACCGTACCCACCCGCAAGCCCTAAACAAACACCATTGGGGCTAATACCCCCTTCACCCACCCCCACTACCCACAATAATAAAAAATACACACACCAGCCCCACACTAACTAAATTATATATATATATATATATATATATATATACAGTGTTCGACAAACCTATACATTTGCTCGCCCCGGGCGAGTGGATTTAACCCCCGGGCGAGTAAATATTGGCCCAAGCAGCACACGTTTGGTACTAGGTGGCGAGTAGATTTTTTTGTGTGGCGAGTAGATTTTTTGGTGATTTGTCAACCACTGTGTGTATATATATATATATATATATATATATATATATATATATATATATATATATATATATATATATATGACCCCAACAACACCTATACCCCCCTAACATACAGTATAGTCATGGGCAACATTACTATTATCCACAAATGGATAATAGTGCAGTTGTCCATTTAAAATACATACACAACAATAAAGACATTAAATACATATAGCACTCACCCATGTGCGGCTGCCACGATGAAGGCCATCCTCATCTTCATCATGCCCATGCCCCATCCGCTTCTGCAAAACAGACGCAAGAATTAAAACATCCAATGTAATGTCCCCTAACCCCTTAATCACCATAGCGGTTATTAACCGCTACAGTCATTAAGGGGTTAACCCACCATCACCCACATACCCTCCCCCACTAACCCCCCCAACCACCCTCACCCACTATCCACAGGGGAGTCCTACCAAATACCCTTGGGGCCAATACCCCCTCCCCCAGCACATACAGTACAATAATGTGCCAAATAACTATTATCCACATAGGGATAATACATTATTTGGCCATTATTAAACACATTAAATACCGTAATAAAGTAAAGAAAATTCTACTAACCTCATCAATAAGAAGGCTCCGTCACCAGCATCATCCTTGGGGTCCGTTGCCAAAATAATAAATAGCCAATACATCTCAATTACATTAACATACCAATGAACCCCTTAATCACCTTTTCGGGTACTAACCTCAAAGGTAATTAAGGGGTGAAGCCATCCTGCAATGGCAACACCACTTATACATAACATCCTCAATGAATTAAAAAACTATTTCCTACACAAATCTCATGTAATCATTCAATCTGAAGCGTCAAATGCCACTTAAAACATTGCATTTACAGTGTATACATGTAGCATAACATGTAAACTACATGTACACGCTGCAAATCAATGTTAACAATACAGTAATCCAACTCAAATAGCCTGACATCACAGGAAGTATATTATGTCATCAAATAAAGTCACCATCAATGAATTAACAGACATGAATTACATCCCTAAACAATTAAAATACCATCCATACCAATTACACAATTAACTATAGCTATCGTAACAGAGAACAAGTTCAAAACATACAAAAAAGGACACCAACAATTACAATATACTATAGCAAGGCTCTCCATAACCTACAGTACAGCATAAAGCCCAAAACTTATATCTCTCTAATAATAAAATACATTTAACACACATCTATGCATAGCAGCATAGCCACAATCATTTACAATACAGAAAATCAAGCTTTAACAACACTATCATTTCTTACCCTGTATGTATATATCTCTCTAGACATACATACATACATACATACAGTGGCAAGAAATGATATGCATAAAAAAAAATGAAGACAGAAAAAAGAAAAAAAAAAAACACATTAACATTAAATACATTTCTTTATTTAACTTACCATTACTTGCCCACACCGACTCCCGTTGATCAGCTTACTCACGAACCAATCCACGCACAGGAACCCATAAAATAAAAAAACATAAAATAATAAACATTAAAATAATAAAACACGACAATCCAGGGGTCTTCTAGTTGTAATCCATCTTCATCTGTATTCTTCTACCTTCTTCCGGGGTCATCTTGCCGTCCGGTGCCACGCCCTGGTCTTCTTTCTTCAGAGGAGGTCCTTCCTCCTCGGCGTCTGGCTTCAAAATGAGACGACATAGGCTTTTAAAGGCCTATGACGTCACATTTTCGTCATATGGTTCCCACGGCCCTGATTGGGCCGTGAAAACCATGTGTTTTGGCCGATGTAAAAAAAAATGATGACGTCACTTAAAGGCAATGACAGCACAGCCAATCAGAATGGCTTTGCTGCAATTGCCTTTAAGATGACGTCATGAAAAGACACATGGCCGGACTCACATGGTACGGCAGCCAATCAGAGCGTGGGAAGTCTATCCCTACTCTGATTGGTTCAAGTACCATGTGACAGAGGCTTGGGGGAGAAAGGATGTGACGTCATTGAAAGCCTCTGTCACATGATACTTGAACCAATCAGAGTAGGGATAGATCTCTCTCGGCTGCAAACACAACTCGGCAGGGGACTGCTTCTCGGCAGTTTCTCGCCAGGCAACCATCCCACCACCGGTTACACGCCATTTCATCAAATGGTGGTGGCTAATTAATTCGCCAGGGATTCGCCCCTTACAGCATACAGACAGTTTAACTCGCCAAAAACATGGCTAATTGCTAAACTGGCAAATGCATTTTTTCGCCGCTTACTGCATGATACCCTTAGTGTGCGTCTCTTACAGACCGGTGCAGCCCGGTAGGATTCCAACATCGCGAGTCCAGATGGAAAAATTTTGTGCCACAGCGGATTTAGGGGGTGGCAGCTTGACCGACCATAGTGCTGCATCTGTATTATGTCTGCTAATACTCTTCTATATTCGGACATTGCTACCCATTGCTTAGTTGGGTTATTTAGACCTTTCGAATTACTATATGTGAGATTATTCTCAGAATAATTCACAAGAAGGAGTCTCAGGACCAGCAACTTGGAATGCCCCTAACTGGGGTCTAACGAGATAATACGTACAGTAGTAAACTTGGTTGCTAAGGCAAAAATAATCTGGTCAAGAAACATGAATATTGGATAACCAGTGGCCAAGCACACCAAAAACTCAGGAGATCAATGAAGTGCAAAAAAGCATATCACCTTCATCTGGGATAACGGCAGGGAGAAATGACTTATATATACAGTATATTTAGTTATATTTAGTTATTTATAAAATATTTTACCAGGAAGTAATACATTGAAAGTTACCTCTCGTTTTCAAGTATGTCCACAGAGTTAAGACAAATAATACATGTTTACAAATACAGTTACATAATGAGCAGGGTATACATTATATACAAGACATTGCATGCACAGTTAAAGATAATTTGTATTATGGGCGTATGAAACAATTACAGACCACATTAAAATGTGTGACAGCCTTAGATTTGAAAGAACTTAGACTGGTGGTGGATGTAAGAGTCTCCGGTAGGTTGTTCCAGTTTTGGGGTGCACAGTAAGAGAAGGAGGAGCGGCCGGATACTTTGTTGAGCCTTGGGACCATGAACAGTCTTTTGGAGTCTGATCTCCGGATATAGTGTCCATAATTATTAACTCACCCCCCCTCCCCCAGAAGCTTATTTCCATCAATAGGGTGACAAAAGAGAGAGAGAGAGAGAGAGAGAGAGAGAGAGAGAGAGAGAGAGAGAGAGAGAGAGAGAGACAGACAGACAGACAGACAGACAGACAGACAGAGACAGACAGACAGACAAAGAGAGACACACAGAGAGACACACTTCCATTCCTGCTTGGAGGTTTGTACATACTGGAGGCATCATACGGAGGGTCTGCACTGGAGAAGACTAGTACCAGCAAGTCAATACCCTATTCCAGTAGCCAGCATTCACCTGGACCCTTTCTGTGTGTCTGATCCGCTCGATACCCACATTTGTCTGTGAGTTTTTAATCTGTAGGTACATAATCTGTAGGTTTTTAAAAATGTAAGTAAAATAAATGTTTGCACTTTGCATTTTCCTTTTCATCTTTGAGGTTACCTCAGAGGATAGCATCTATTACACATGTAGTCCGGTCCTCCCTTTAGCTCTGCTCACCTCCACTACAGGCGGGTAGCCGGTAAGGGTGCCGCCATTTTGTTTGTGCACTCGCATGCTCAGAAAAGGTTCACCATGCAAAGGTTCCAGCAGCCCCAAGGGCTGCACAACACGTGACACCGTACAGTCAATAGGGCTGCTAGAATCTCCTGAGGGGAGATTGGAACTGTGGGTGTGCTTGAAGTTTGAGCTGACGGTTAGGAGTGTGGCAGTTGGAGCTGGGACAAGGAAGGAGTAAGAATATGTGCGGATGTCAGTGGCATCTGCACTAGGCCAGATACCCCCTATTATGCCCCAGCTAGGCCCCAACTCCCACATAGTTTGTAGCTGCGATAGGGACTTGCCCCTCAGATAGGGACCCTGCCCTGCTTAACAATATTAGTGTTAGGGACACAGGAAGATGACGCACGGTGGCTGCGGCCTGTGGTCCAGGACACAGATCACCCTACATAAATAACGACATTATTTACGGTGGTACAATCCACGAGGGACCCACCCAATGTAGAGGCGAAGTATCAGCATCGCATCCATGAATCCCAGCATTGTGGCATCAGCGCGCCTTGGTGTGGCATCACCCGGCAGGTACCCAACGCATCAGTGCACCAACTCAAACACTATAGTGGGGCAGCGCTGTCACACACACCTTGGGTGGGGGAACGGAGCATTGGAGGGTATGGCCGTGCGTGGCCTGGTTGGTGGTATATATATATTCTAGGTTATTTATGTTCAGTAAAACTGTTATCTTTCATACCTGTGTGTTTTATTGTATGCGGGTCCTGTAGCGGGGTTGTTCTACATCATAGAATCCTGTACAGGTGGAGGCACTACCAACCGAACATCGACTCAGGTATACCCCAGGTTCCCGGTAGCGGAGACTCATATCTCCAGTGCACCACAGGTATTGCACCATATACGCACACCGTAGCCACACATCTCTCAGGTGGGGAAAATGCGCTACACACACATCTTGCAACAAGTATTATTTTTGAAAAGTAATAAAAAACATTTACATTTGTGAGTGCCACAGCCTTTTTTCACTGGAAACACTCTACTTTTTTTTAAACAGATTGCACTATTTGAATTCTTTTTTTTAAATCTTTAAATGCCCCGGGAGAATTTATACCAGGGTCCAATGTTGGAATAATCTGTTTAAAGACACGCTGGAAGGTCTTTACTTTTAGCTGCACACCACCCAGGATTTTGTATATATGTACTGTGCATTCATATCTTTGACACTTTTTGTATATTATTGTCACCACTGTGAAGTCATTTGCAACACCTATTTTTGTGTTTTGTGGTTTGTATGCAAAAAACAAAGCACTTACATGTCATTTGGACTAATAATTAGACTTCTTACATGATGTAATTAACTCTATGTGCACTACATTATTGATTTATATACAAGGTTATTTGGCACCAGCTAACTGTGTAATACACCAAAATCACTAATTGCTAAATCAATCAGACAAAATGTCTTCAGAAAGAAAAAAATTGAGATATAGCAGATGGGTTCAAGCTGGTGTAGTTTCCAAGGTGTTATTGATAGAACAAGTTTGCCAAAGGATTAAGCATTAATTTTCTAGATTTTGTATCATACTTTACCAATTATTAATAAATGAAAGTAGGGTAGAATTAAATGTACTACATGATTTATGGGGTGTATTTTGTGCCAGTAGAGTGTCTGTGTTGGGGTTAGTATGCACGTTTGTACATGTACAACAGTATTGTTTATGTTATTGTAAACAATGTCAACAGAAATTATTGTTAGAAATGTTTATTACACTTTCCCCTTACATGCAACTTTGAGTTACAAACTGAGGAAGTATTACTTTTTTTTAATGAATAGAAATGTTACCTTTCTGAAATGTAATTCTTTTTCACACAAAGGTAAATTACTAAGTACCATAGCATTGAACTGGGCCTGTTTCTTTTCTTTTCTTTTCTGTCTGGCCACAAGCTTTAGATGTGTGGGTCAGAGATTGTGGGGCTTATGCAGAGAGGTACTTTACAGAAAAGCGCAATGGCAATAAATGCGCCACAGAATTGCCTTTTAATTTCGTCCTATGCAGGGTACTCCGTAAGCCCTGTGTAAAGTAAATTTTAAATTTGGCGTGTTTCACTTGGCATGAAACTCGCCATGCAGAGCCGCGCGTTCGTTGCCCAGCATAAAGCCAAGTTTTGCTGGCGGCCACAATTGTACACAAGAGCGCTATCTCCCTCTGATCTTTGTTGTACTAGTAATAAACATACTTTTTTATTTTTAACACAATGGACCTCTCTCCTAAAATCATCCACGGGTCATACATTTGCCATTGATTTGGGATATGCTTGAATTACTGGGGAATATGTGAGTACTATATGTGAGTATTACCCATCAAAGTCTTGCCAAAAAAAAAATTCTAGGTTACCAGACATATTGCACTACTGTATATTGTGTTTTTTTAAATATTTTTTTGGTTACATCATCTGTGCTGCCAGCGCCCTGAACATCTATACTGAGGGATTGAGAAAACAATTCACATGCAGGGTTTGAGCTGCAATCAAAAGTTATTTTATTAATTATTAGCACTTTATGCACATTTTTATATTATTTTTTAAACAATTTTTTCCCTTTTATCAGGTGTGTATATTTTGTGGATGTGCAGAGGTGTTATTTATAATTTTTTATCTGTCACGTTAGGATTTCAAGATCACTCCTACTGTTCTATTACTATTATAGTGCTCCTGAACCTATTTGAGGTTCCTTTATTGTGATTTTTTGAAAGCACATTGGATCTTTTTAGCACATTAATGGGGTATAGAGTGCCAAGTGTAACTTACCATTCTCTATAAAAGCCTCATAGAGCATAATTCTGCAATGGAAAATGGGTCCCAGGGATGAGCTGGGGAAACAGTAAGTCAATTAATGAACAGCTGCAGTGTTATGTTGATCTCTGCTGAAGAAACAAAAAGTCTCAGGGGTGACGTTTCGGGCCCTCCTGTTCTTCTTCCTGCTCTGATGAGCTAGAGCTATAACTAGAGCTAACCCATATCTGGCTTCAGGGATCTACACTCCAGGAACACTGTCATTAGATTCCCTCTTCCATATTTTATATGCTCAGGCACTTTCCTTCAGCTTGGATTTTGACCATGGGCAGGACAATACAAGTGTAGTATAATTAATACAGTAGGTGCCAGAAACATTTCTTTAAAAATAATGGCTATTTCTTTAACAGCCCAACATAACTAAGAAAATAATTCCCTTGCAGAGGGGGGAGGAGCTCAACTAACCCACCGGGACAGGGACCTTCTCCAGTAACTAGTATCATAGAATAAAGCAACGCTGAGTGTACCTTATTACCAGATCCACAAAGCTCGTTAAGTCAGGCTCATGTTATCAAAATTAGTAAAGGACGTTAAGATCCATGAGGTTAACGCCAATCCACAGAGCTAATTATACGCAGAAGCAGCAGGCATTACTGATCTCATTAGAAGAGGTTTAACGCCATTTGAAGTGAAAACTACCTCCAGATACAGTATGCCCTATAGTAAGTACAGCACCATTAAACCCCTGCTAAACCCTATAATGGAGCTCTGGGGAAAGGCATTGTTAGAGAGAACACCCAGGGGCCTATGCTATAAGCGTTCATTAAAATAATCGCCGGGCCATTTAATTCGCCAGTTTTTGGAGCGTTGCTATCACGGTATTCAGAAAGCCTTGATTACCTGCGATAGCAAAATTCCCAAAACAGGCGAGAAGCCGGTGACGTGATGGTCGCCTCTCTGAAAGACCAATTACGGTGACTTCTTTCAGCTGCACAGAGAGAACCGCCTCGCCCTGCAAATATCTCGCCAGCGATCGCAAGATTTTTAATATACATTTTAGTACTTGTGTAGATGAGCCAGGGTTCTCCAGAGCAGTACGGCGTAGATTTGTGGTCTGGGGAACCCCTGATTCCTGAGATACAGGCCCCATTATGGGGTGCCGGTATCTCCTATGCATTGTATTCCCACGGTCATGTGACGCGATACATTTAAATGCATATGAGATACCGGCACCCTATAACAGGGCCTATATCTCAGCAAGCAGGGGGTCCCCGGACCTCATGGTATTACAGCCAATGGAATTGAAGACAATCCCATTGGTTGCTGTACCATGTGATAGGTTATATTAGTTCCAAAGGATGCGACATCATCCCTTAAAGTGACATCACATCCTTTGAATGTCCTTGGTGGGTTGCGGGAGGGGTTAACCCTTTCATTACCCTAGCGGTTAGCCACTAAGGTAATGAAGTTGCCTGTAAATGCATTTTTATTGCATGGGATTCATGCCGGGGGTCTCCAGTGTTGATATTAATGGATATCAGTTCCGGAGACTCCCGGCATCAATCCGATGCAGAAAAAAAAGCATTTTTTTTCTTCTAAAACCTGTATCACCGCCACTCAGCAGCTTCTCACCAGTCTCCCAGCAACTTTTCCTGGCGTGATAGGCATCGAAAATCTAATCGCGGCTACTAGAATTGTACGTGTTTCAGAACCTGACGATAAGTGGCTTATCGCCGCTCACCCGGCGATCTATTTTTGACGGCTGAAAAATTTGGCAATTCATTCCTTTATCGCCCACTTATTGGGGCTTACAGAATCGCAGTAGGCATTTTGGTTGATAAGTGCTCAATAAGTGGCTTATGAAGGCTTATAGCATAGGCTCCCCCAGTCTTTAGCACAAACGCCTAATGCTAATATCAATGCAAGGACCTGTTACAAATGAAAACAGCACTTATGAGTGCTGTAGTGAGCTTTGAAGATACCCGCCAGTACTTAATGATGTGTTAACTTAAGTTAACGCCTCGTTAAGTCAATAACTGAGCTTTGTGGACCTGGGCCTAATACTGTTCGTGCGTGGGAACATATTCATTATTCATTTTAAATGGAGTAAATACTGAATTTTGCAATTTGTTTTGGCTCCCTAGGAAAAAAAATGGTTCACACATACGTGAACTTCAAGGAAGAACAGGAGGTACTTTTAATCTCAAGAAAATGGTTCTCACTTAAATTACTTTTTAAACAATCCCTGTGTGGGCTGTTTGTCTATAGCTCAGTGAACAATCCCTTGGTTTGATGTTTATAATGTGGATATCGGTGACACCTTGTTGGCTCACTGGACTTGCTAGTCATTTCCTAGGCATCTGTTACTGGGTGTGGATTCTCATGGTTGGTTACCTTTCTCCCAGACACGGTACAGACTTTGCAGCTCTTTCCAGATTCTAGTATGCTGAAAATACTGCTGGTCTGTTTTCTGGGGACTCCTGTCTTCAGAATGGTACAGTACATCACTCGCATAAAAGCGATCAAAATACAATAACCATGAGCTCAGAAAAAAAACAAATCAACTCAAACCATAATTCAATTAAAAATGTTAAACCTTAGACACTAGTAATTATATAAGTAACAACTTAAGATCAAAAGAATGGACTAGGACATCATACTAAAGTTAACTACTCCCATCCCAGTGATGTAATAGAATTAAGGGGAATGAAATGGGTCAAAAAGATGGTACATTCACATTACCTATATAAAACTTAACCTCTTAGTAACCAAACAGGAGGAGTGGGTTACAGATACGTTTGTACCAGACAAAACGGGAAAACACGGGCGCATGAATGTAACACTGATGATTGCTAGAAGCTCTAATGATATACCAAGTTTCCCAAAGAATAAGCAGTAGTATATAAAAAATACAATGTATTAAACATATTTAAGTACAATTGAAAAGCTCCCATTCAGGAGTCTTGCATACAATAAATCTTATGACTTGATTAAGCTTAATCAATCCTTATTGCACAGACACATTAATAACATAAAATAAACAACAAATATATCCAATGCACAGACTAATGTAGATAGGATGAAAACGTCCACTCTAAACTTTGCAAGTTCTATAAATGTCCAGATCTTCAATGGATATATGTGTAATTGATTTTTGGCACTATGGTCTAAATTAAAACCTTTTCAGCATATGGTCCCCTCCTGTTGGAGGAAGTTCTAATTTGGAAAACTGTGTGAAATATAGTTACACAATAAAACATTTTTAAGAAATTGTATTTTTTATGTACTACTGCTTATTCTGTGGGAAACTTGGTATACCATTAGAGCTTCTAGCAATCATCAGTATTACATACATGCGACAGGGTGTTTTCCCCTTTTTTTTCTAGTACAACATTGGGGGTTTGAGTTTCCCCATTTCACTCAGGCTGCAGAATATTTATTTAATTTAATATTGTTAATATTTAGAGGTTAGAGATTAGTGCCTTGATTTTTCTATTGTTCACAGATACATTTGTATTAGAGATTACCGAGTCAGGATTGTGGAAATATGACAGCTGCAATCCAAACGAAATTTAGCCTGCAGCTCGAATCTGCGTGTTATGCCCAAACCAAAAACGAGGTATAACCTTTTTTTCATTTGCCACTTGGCTCAGATCTTGCAGCATTTCCCAATTCCTAAAAAGCTGGGAGGGTTGGAGTGTGTCCGGAGGCTGGCACAGGAGTAAAGGAATAAGAGAGAGGGACACAGAGGGGCAGAGAGAAACCAAATGTCATTGTATTTAAATAATCTATAATCAATATTATTATTTTATTACTACTGAATTGATATAGGAGAGCATGTTCTTAGGCAGAGTCATGTCACTCACCAGCAGACCTGTCTTACTGTAGTTTATCAGTTCCGGAACAGTTACATTCGAGTTTTTTTTCTGGACTGGGTATTTATTTTTAGTAATATCATTTTTAATTTCAATTACAATAGGTGAGCAGAGAGAGATACTGATCACTATCTGACCTGTTTTTACTCTCTACCAGTAATATCATGCCAGTAAATCATATTCAGTTGGGTAAAAACAAAAACACCTTTATCTGTTAGTTAAATTAAATATATGTACACATTATATATATATATATATATATATATATATATATATATATATATATATATATATATATATATAAATATATATATATATATATATATATATATATTTTGTAATGTATGTTAGTTTCTAGGTATAGAGAGACCAGACCACCTTTGCCTACTGTCCTAATACTCCCTGTCAAAACATCCATGACAAGAAACAGCTGGAGTCTGGTGTTTTGGTTTTAAATTTCACACACCGGTTTTGCCCATCTCTAACCAAAATGTGCACATCTCTCATTTCTATTGAAATCTCTCATTCTATTTGTTTCCCCAGCGGCTATAAACTACAAGCTTATTGGGTGTTTACCAGTTATATTTTCTTTACCTCTCACAGCTTGTTATTATTGGACTGTGCATATGTATGTATCAGCCAGAGCCTCAGCAATATTGTACCAAGACAGTACAGTTCAGTCAACTAAAATAGAGCAGGTCCGATGGGATTGTGATTCTTTACAAAATCAAATAAAGAAAAAGTGCCAATGACACAGAAAATGACTGTAGCAAATCATTTCTATAGGGACATGGGTTTAGAAGACCAAGTAACGTGCTCTCTTTGGTGTCATGTTAGTTTGCTGGTCTATAACACTTGGCAACATACACTGCAATTCATTGCTCCCTCTGCAAAAACTAAGGTTGCATAGGTCAATTAAAATTCATCACAAGCCTTTTTCCTGTGCATTAGAAATAAAGGGAAAAGACTGTTGCTCATATAAAAAATGCAGGTAAATATATTCCCTCTGTGTTCTTCTCTCTGACTCTACCTGACTTTAGGTCACCCTATCTGGAAACACTACAATTGCTTGTGTATTCACTTGTGTAAAAAAATAATAAAAGGCCAGGTTGATGTGCTGGAAAGCAAAGAAGGGAGGTTTCTTAGAACTACAATTATTCTGCACACAGGGATATCTATATCTAAAGAATAATATACAGGATCATACTGTAGATTTTGGAAATGTCACATTTTTGGTACTCGTGTGCTAATAAAATAGCAAGAACAACTACAGCATCTTAGTCCTTAGAGCTAATATATGAGCTAAATATTAGAGCTAAATATATGTTTAAATATTTAATATATTTCAAATAACATAAATGTAGTTTAGTTAGAATTCAACAAACATATTGGATAAGATATTTGGGGCCATACAGTATATACCAAGTGGTGCTCGCCCCATTCAAGTTAGTGGGTTGTGGTGCTATAAAAAACTTGCTTATATTATAAATGCTGAAGAGTAACAGTAAAGAGCTCTCTAGGTTACTTTCTATCAGTTTAATATGTAAGGTATTGGTTAGCAATCTGATATGTTGTTCAAAGGTTCTTAAACATCACTGAAAACAGTCATTTTCTATACATTGTCCCATTGTACATATGACACATTGTTTTATAGATGTAGCAGTTATTAATCCTGTAATCACACAGTAATGCACAACGTAGCTTGATTTTTTATATTAAATTGCACAATATTGTTGCTCACTGATCCATTTGTTTGAAGCAGCGTAGATATTTTGTATTAAAACTCACGTAGGCGGAACAGTAACACGTTATTGTGAAATAATGGGAGTAATAATGCCTGCTGTATCTGTATAATTAACCATTCAGATTATTATTAAATAGCTCTGATTTATAATAGATGTAATCTACTTGGTTAACTAGGTGGAGAACATTGGTTAGTGTCACAACTTGAGATGGACGAACCAGTCCAAATGATTTTCTGGTAATTTCAAAGATATTTTTAGACCACATTTGTCCCCCACCAAAATCCACCTGTGGATTGGGCACTAAAAAATCTACACGGATCAATCCTAATCCACCATTGGAACCAATCCAGTTGGAATTTTAAGAATTCGTTCCGCGGATTCCACAATCCGTTGCCGGATTGTTCGAAATCTGCAAATGGATTAATCCCCGGAAAGAGAAAGATATCCCCCCACAGATTAATCCATGTCTGGATTTTTGACAATCCTGCCACGGATTTCGGATTGTTCTCTAAAATAAAATAAAAACTCAGAAGCGCTGGATTTGCCTTTTTGACACTGATTTGCAGAAATCCACGGACCAAAGTAAGCGGCCGATCTGAGGCGGGTCCAAATCCGCAAAACAAAATAGCCCATTTCTAGTCACAACGTTACTTTTCTCCAATATAAAAATGTGCTCAAGTGTTGCTACTATGTGCAGCAGTCTCTACAGGCACATTGCATGGATCAGCTCGGTGACAGCCTCTGAAAGAAGCAAACATTGTGAGGCTTGGAGGCAGTCAATAAAAGTGCTGGTTTGGCTTTTTTCTGTGAATATTAGCCTGCAGAGCCTATCTTTGCCAGTGACAACCCACCACTGCATCCCTGCATTTGCTAAAGGCTGTGACTACCCGTAACCAGCAGTGCCTAGGACTGATGGTCTTTAAAAGGTAAAATATATATAAATATTTTGGGCTTTATGCTCCCCCTGTGCTTTCCACATATGAACCCCCTGTTACCATCCCTGTTTTCCCTGCTCCCCCTATGCTTCAACCTTTTCTCCCTGCTCCCTTATTCCCCTTGTGCTATCCTCTCTACTTCCCTGCATTCTACACTGTGCTCTCATTTATGATCCCTGCTCTCCTCTGTTTCAGGGGTAGGAATAAAAGAAGTACAATCCTTGTCCATGGGACTGGCCACAAGGGATAATGTATAGGACCATGCATAAAGAGCATGTCAATAAGTACAGCTAGTACAACTGAATAAACATGTAATACCAATAGAAAAAATATACTTACAGATCAATAGGTTGCCCCTAGTATAGTTATACATGTATGAAGTCCACATCGAAATAACTTAATGTAAACGTAATCCAAAGAAAATTAAAATAGTGTAAAAATCATGAGACCCCAGCAGATATACACTGGAATTTAGAATGGAGATGGAAAATATAATAGAGACTTATAAACACAAGAGTATAAATATGGTGCAGGAATAAATAACTTTCAAAGATAGGAAAATTGAGAAAAAAATCCCATTCTTACCATAGAGGATTACCAAGGGCAAATGTGTAAGAAATCCTATCCTTTTAGCATCCCCCCCCCCCCTTCCTAAAAGTAGAGTGTTTGGAAAGGTTATATGACAGCTGCTAAGTAAAGCTCTTGTAAAGTAGAGACTTTGAAAGTTAGGTCTTTGACTTTAGCTATTTGGAGTAGAAGGTTGAATCCCTTATACTATATGTAAGGAGCTATTCCTAAAATACATGTAAGATAGACAAAAGATCTTAAGTCCTTGTAAAGAAATACACTTAGAATATAGAATCATTGGTAACACAGTCAGGAGGGCAGGTTCACGTGTTATGCAGAGTTTGTTCGTAATTCCTCACAGTTTGGTGGGCTGATGTGTTTTTTTGGGGTGGGGACATTGCCAGTTTAGCTCCTTTGAATGGAGGTTGATGGACTTCTTAAGGAGCCTCATGGGTGAGGCAGTGTCATAATTGGCCAGTTATGGGAGGGGGGTGTGTTTTTTCTGGTACATCAGGCTTCAGATCGCAGGTGCAAATTTGAGGTTCAGACATGGGTGTACCATGGGCTTAGTGTTTTGGTTTGATGGATAAATCTGGCCAGGTCCTCTAGAAATGTTATGTGTGATACATCATGTATGTTCTGTGGTTAATGAAGCCATGGCCATGTTTTCTTTCTATTCAGTGGCCCAGAGTGTTTATAGTAATTGATTACTTCAACTACAGTGGACATTATTAATGCTAGACAAGTCATGTTACTATTAACTGCAATGCATACATATCATTCTGAAGTTGCAGGATGATCTAACCCAGGAGGAGCCGGGGGAGCATGCAAGGCCTCTGTATGGCTCTAGCCTTCTCTCCGGTAGCTTCATGCGATGCATCGCCATGACAATACAGAGTCAAATGACGCCGTGGTGTCAAATGGCAGCGCGTTGCCATGGCAATGCAACATCATATTACGTTGTGACATAAAATAGCGCAGCCAGAGAAAAGGTAACGGGGGGGGGGGGACAGGAGCGGGGGGGCGCAAAGAAAAAAGTTTGCACACCCCTGATCTAACCTTCACACGGTTTAATTTTTTTTTTCAGTAAGCAAGAAACAGAACACAAAAAATGACTGGGGTGTTTCTGTAAGCATTAATTTACCATAATCTAAAGTAGGATGATTTCCTCCGATTTGTATTCATAATGTATGAGTCATATGAAAAGTATGAATGTTCTTGTTTTTACTGTGCTGTGTTCCATGTGGTGAACAAAAGATAGGCTAGATTTGCAAGAATGATGGTGATAGAATATATCATATTTGATAAAGACGTTGAAAAATGGATTTAATTTCTCATACTGCAGTCAATAGCCTGACCGGCACTAATACAAACACAATATTTCCAACAATGTAAATTTGTATTTTAAAGGCATTTTTGGAAATGGTTAAAGCAGCATAGGCACATTATTCTGCTTTATTTATTTTTCTCGGGTGTCAAGAGAAGCAGTTATTTTTTTTGTAAAACAAATAGGTGCCGGTACCCCCACCTCTTAACTTCTTCTGCTTCTCATCTCCGTCGTGTCGTTGTGATGTCACATTGTTATGGCAAAGCAGCGCCATGTGATGTTGTGGCGTTTTCATGGAAAGACGTCGTGAGTCATTTGATGCCGCATTGTCATGTCGACGTGTCATCACAAGGTGAAGATGCCGGAGATGAGGAGCAGGATGAGAAGGTAAGAGAAAAAGGTGCGAGTATATCGTACCGATACGTACCACCGTCACAAAAAAACCCCGCATAGAAAAATCTGTAAATGAAAATATTTCTATTACAGGTACCTTGTAAGGTACCTGTAAAGTATAGGTACCTTAAATGTTGAAATGCATACAAAATGGACTATTAAAGGAATTATTCAGACATTAAGGAGGCTATATATTTAAGTCTGAAATTACCTTTATTCAAAAATGTTACACTATTATTATCATAATGTATTTATTTTTTCAGCCATTGTAAGGAGTGGGGAGAGGTCCTGACCCACGTCTGGAAAACAATGCCTCTCCGAGTTGAGCCATTGTTCAGATTTTGATAACGCACATGAGAAATGCATTATTAGCGCATGCGTTATTAAAGCGCATGAAAGTTTTGAGAGATGCGCATGTACATTGTATTAGAAAATGTGTCTCTGAGACATAAAAGTCCCTGTTATTGGTGCTGGCCCACGGACGTTATTTTTGCATCTCATTTCTTTTGAGGATACCCTTTAAAAAGATGAAAAATAATGTCTGTTAATATATTTTCAGGAATGTCACATTATTAGAGCAAGAACAACAGACTTTTGTGGATTTACCCCTTGATGTCTAGCCACGGTACATTTTCTTGTTTATGTTTTACAGTACATTAATGATGAACAACACAAACAATGATTTTCATTAGGATTTCACTGTGCTCATTTGCATGTCATTTCCCATAATCCCTGGCTGCAGTGGAAGCATTGCATGCTACAAGATAATGGTGAAAAGCAGGCTTGCAGACCTGTCTGAGACATGTTCATGTGCTCACAAGTGGTATGTTTTTTGCATTAGGATTTCACATTTTTTTTTCAAATTGAACAGAGAATTCAGTATCATATGGTAAAAAGTGTACTGGCTAGGTCTAGACTGTGAAATGTTCAGAAACGTATTATCAGTCATCAATACAGAAATAAATATATGGGTTAAACAGGTATGCCTACAGTTGTTTGTTTGTAATTATTATTATTTATTGTGATTGAAATAAAAATGCAGTTTGAACAACAACATTTAAAATACATTGGTGATTAAATGCTTCCATTACATATTTTTAATTATTTCAGTCCTGGGTCCATTAAACAGTAGCATATTAAACTGATGTTTATGGAGAAACGTTGTAATCTCATACTTTGCATGTTTCATAAATATAAAGGTTGTCAGGTTAGGTTACCATACACAGCGTTTACACATAAACTGAAGTCTTTATTGAATTTCTTTAAAGCAAGAGAGAAAATCTGTATATAACACCCTAAAGAATGAAGCTAGGAACCTGTCAAAATCCGATTCCCACATTTTCGACTCTGGTGTTAACAAAAATCCAGGGGGAGAAGGAGAAGGGGAGAAGGAGAGGGCGAGACAGCTATTTTACTTATATACACCTGAGGTACTGGGAGATATGCTAATGAGATATGTAAAGTATTTTTTTTAATTACTCACACTTCTAAAAGTATTTCCATTAGAACTGTATTGAGTTGACAAATCTAAGGCACTTTGTTAAAGTGTGGGATGTGAGTCATTGAAATATATTCAGGTGTGCTCTCCCCCTCTCCTCATATCTCAGGGACTTGGAATCCACCCGCTGATCCCAAATTGGTAATAATCCAGAATCCGTTGGGAGAATTTTCAGTGATAAAAAAATAAAAAATGAATCTCTTTTTTCAGTCTGATCCAAGACATTCCGTGGCTGAAAGGAACTGGCGAATCCGCGGCGGATGTGGATTACGGTAACATTTGTGACCGTCTCTAGTAATGAAATGTAAAAATCGAATTAAAAGAGGATATCAATTATTATAGGCTAAAGCTGTAAAATTCTGGGAATTATTGAAATCCCTGCTTTCTGATTGGTTAATAATTCCAGGCGTTATTCATTCAGTAATGCTCGGAATTTTTGCAGCTTGCAATGTGTTTATTTCCAATCAGCTTTTCCTTTTGTCAGAACAGCTCTGAGACAGGGCAGGGGATTGGTCAGGAGGCAGGAACAGCTCTCAGATAGGGCAGGGGGTTGGTCAGGAAGCAGCAGCAGGCAGTGACTCCTCCCCCTCCCGCTGTGAACATGGCTTCATTTTGAGTTGAGGAGAGAGAGTGTTTGTGTAGCTGCAAAGTAAGTGACTGTCTGCAGTGTGTATGTGTAGCTGCAGTGTGTGTGTGTGTGTGTGTGTGTGTGTGTGTGTGTGTGTGTGTGTGTGTGTGTGTGTGTGTGTGTGTGTGTGTGTGTGTGTGTGTGTGTGTGTGTGTGTGTGTGTAGCTGTGTGTGTGTACAGCTGCAGTGTGTGTGTGTGTGTGGTGTGTGTGTGTGTGTGTGTGTGTGTGTGTGTGTGTGTGTAGCTGCAGTGCGACAAAGGCTTGAGGGCTGAAACGCATCAGAGGATCCATCAGCTGCACATGTCTGTTCAATAAAACTTTTTAGTCACCACCCTCGTTACCCTCGTCTGCTTCACGGCTGTGCTCCGTTTTGCTTCCTATTGGAGGAGTTCCCTGTAGCTGCAGTGTGTGTGTGTATAACTGCAGTGTGTGTAGCTGCAGTGTGTATGTGTGTGTGTGTAGCTGCAGTGTATGTGTGTGTGTGTGTGTGTGTGTGTGTGTGTGTGTGTGTGTGTGTGTGTGTGTGTGTGTACAGAGGGGGCAGCAGTGTGTGGATATTGATAGCTGCAGTGTAAGCGTATATAGAGGTGCTTTAATGTATTTACCATGTTATTTTAATTTAAAAAATCTATATAACTACACAAAAGTGTCAATTATTTATGACAAAAGCCTACATTTAGCCTATAATAGTAATAATCCGCTCAGAACAGGGCATTACTGGCCAATAATGCCCTGGGTGGGTTAAAGCCAGTGCATTATTGGCCAGTAATGCCCTGTTCTGAGGGGATTATTACTTAAATAAAATAAAAATTCTTACAATGTAAAAAAATAGTCAACAATGACTCCTATTTGATAGCTACATACTGTACAGGCAGATGCAAATGTTTGGAAATGTAAGATTTTGGATATTGCAATGATTTTGTTTACAAATCCTTTCTTTATACAGTATGTCTGCCTCTTTCTATATCATAATGTTATTGGCTTCTTCTCACATCCATTTTTGGTACCTACATGCTGTTAATATTTTTTACAAATGTACAGGTGGAGTTTTGTCCTACTGACTGCTGCTTTTTCTATGTTTGAAAACGTTTTGATCTGTGGAGTCCATTTATGATTGTTGTGCTTCCACTGAGTTGTTGTATCAATCAAAACGTAATGGGCACACCAGTACTTGATAGATGTACAATACCGTGAAGCTTTATCACTAGATAAATAGAAATTAGGAATTGTTGGTGTTTGTGTGTCAGTTTCTTTCTATCACCCCTTGGGAATCTTTTACAGAAAAACTAAAATGTCAACAGATTTCCTAAGAAAATAATTTCCCCAAAAGATTGATTTTATATATTGTTCTGTCATTAAGAGGAATTATGGATTTTATGGGCGCGGCAAATCTGTGTTGTTTTTTTTTTTTATCAAAGTGAACTGATGACACATATTACAGACTACTACCAATGTATATACAATAAGTATACAGTACAGTGAAATTACATCTAATTTAATGAGAAAAGACAGAGAACCCCAATGCGACACCCAACATGACAAATCATATAGTCAAATACTTATCTGTTCTTTTCTCATAAGTGAGGTTCACCTTGCTGAATTCTTTGGCCAAACCATTTGTAAGCTTGCAGATCATGTCAAGGTGTGACCTCTTTCTGGAGGTTCTAACACTATCTCTGCAAACATTCTCTTTACCTCTCTGATATGAGGAAGAGGTCTTAATAGCAATGACCTTCCTGTTTCCTGTACATCACGAGCTGCCTGCTAGCCTGTCCCAGCCATTGGACTCCAGCCTCACAGTCGCTCCCCATGACACATTTGTTATAAATGTGAACACCAGTAAGTGAAAACAGTTTATATCAATGTGACCTATAAGTAATATATGAAAAGTGATTTTTGTTATAATAATATTACCAGCTTCTTCTTCGCCTGCTCTCCCAGTGTCCCGGACACACAATATTCCAAAGATGATGTCCCTTTTTGGATAGATTGTAGCGGTGATAGGTGACAGGCAGGAAGGCTGGACAGCAGAAGGTAACAATAGCCGAAACTGGAGAGAATGAGGGCTTGCAAAAAGGGTTTACGTTTGCAATGTTGCTGAGGAAAAAACAACAGGTTTTAGCTACAATTGAATGTGACCCCTAGGCAGCATACATGTGATACTGGGTGTACTGTATGATAGTAGTGCCAACAGTAATGTAGAAGTGGTAGTAAGGCCAGGTTTGTGAGGAAGTATTAGGAGCTCCATCTTTGACATGTTAAGTTTGAGTCTGCGGAAAGCCATCCAGGATAATATAGCGGAGACACATTCAGAGACTTTGGTCTGTACAATAGATGTCAAGTCAGGGGTTGAAAAGTACATTTGTGAGTCATCAGCATAGAGGTGAGAATTTATCCCAAGAGATGTGATAAGGTCACCTAGATGGAGTGTGTAAAGAGAAAAGAGAAGAGGTCCCAGGAGAGACCCCTGGGGTACCCCCACAGAGAGATTTATACAGGAGGAGGAGGTGTTAGCAGATGGACACTGAAAGTACGAAGGGAGAAGAGAGAGGAAATCCGGGATAGAGCTTTTTTACAGATACCAAGAGTATGGAGACTGTGAAGGAGAAGAGGATGGTCCCCAGTATCAAAGGCTGCAGAAAGGTCAAGCAATATGAGAAGAGTGTAATGACCTTTCTCTTTGGCAGCATGGAGGTCATTAGTTATTTAAGTGAGGGTTGTTTATGTGGAGTAAGCAGTGCAGAAAACATATGGAGTAAACGATAGAATGCAAGGCATTCAAATAGTTTAGAGGCAAAAGGCAGGAGGGAGACAGGACCATAGTTACAGAGACTGGTAGAGTCAAGCGTTCTGTTTTTGAGTAATAGTGTAACTGTTGCATGTTTGAAGGAAGAGGGAAAGGTACCAGAGTAGAGGGAGCAGTTGAAAATATCTGTGAGTGTAGGGATTAGAGTACTGATGCAGCCACGAGTATCCGAACACTTGCCTGGGAAAATCTGGGGCAATACCCCAGTAATGCTGCAACATTTCTGTGACATTTCTGCAGACTGACTAATGGTCCATCGGATTAACACAGCGGGGGTCCCTGGCAGTCCCATTCAAAACTGAATGAGACTACCAGGGACCCCCGCTGTATTAATCCGATTGGCCATTTGTCTGTTTGCAGAGATGTTACAGAAATGTTGCAGCATTACTCGAAGATTGACCCAGATTTTCAAAGGCAAGTGTTCGGATGCTCGTTGCTGCATCTGTAGGAGCAAGAGGTTTGAGAAGATTGGAGGGAATGGGGTCAAGAGAACAAGTGGTAGAGGGAGAAGAGTTCAGTAGTGACACATCCTACTCTGTGACAGCAGAAAATGAGCTGAGAAAGGCAGGAGAAGAGTTAGGAAGAGGTGTAGATTGTGAGGAGGATGCAGAGGGGATGTTTTGATGTATGGAATCCACCTTTGTCTTGAAATAGTCAACAAAGTCCTGAGGTGAAATGGAAGAAGATAAAAAAGCAACAGACGGTGTCTGAGTCAAAGAGAGAGAAGTGTTGGCATGGGTCAGACTTGTGCATGCTGATTAGAGAAGAAAAGTGGGTTTGTTTACCCTGGGAAAAGGCAGAGTTGAAACAGGATAGGATATATGTGTGTAGTAAAGGAAGTTTGTACTGTAAGAGTTCCTCCAGAGGAGTTCAGAGGAAAGAGTGGAGGAACGCAGCATGTGTGTGTTGCAATTTAGCCAGGGTCTGGGGTTAGAAGAGGGAGAATGGCAGAAATAAAAAGGGACATGTAAATCAAGAGAGAGGGAGGAATGCAAATTGGAATCAAAAGCTGGTCTCTGCAGAACCAAGGGGTAGATGGAGGGAAAGAAAGGGTGAAGTGAGAGAGAGAAAATGAAATGATGGTAAGAGTGAGGAAAGCGTGACATGGAGAAATCAGAGAGACAAAAGTTTTTTTGTGAAAACCATGTCTAAAGTAGATAGTGGCCAGCTTTGTGGGTGCTGGGAGCAGTCCATTGGTAAAAGCCAAAACAAGAGGTTAGAGAGGGAGAACGCGGGAAGCCCAAGGGAGAGAGGGGTCATTAATATGACAGTTGAAGTCCCTAAAGAGAACAGGGGAGTCAAAGGAGACGAAGCAGGAGAGACAGGATTCAAAGAGTGAGAGAAAGACAGAAGGAGGATGGGTAGAGGTAGGTGGGAAATACATAACCGCCACCTGGAGAGGGAGAGGAGAAAAATCTTCACAGTCTGAGCCTCAAAGGAGGGAAAAACAAAGAGATGGAGGAATAGGAAGGGTTCAGCAATGGCATTGTGTCAGTGTCTGGATGGGAGAAACAACAGGTTTAACCATGACTTAAAAACACAGTATTATTTCCCTATGTTATTTCCCTCTCCTCCAAAATGTCTATTTAATTTGTGTCTGAGTAGCACCAATGCAAAATAACATCATGTTATTTGAATATAATGTCGAATTATCCTGAAATAATATGATAAGCCTACCCTTATGAGCTCAAGGACAGATATTATTCATGGACTTTATACATTGATTTGGACAGCATTTTTATATTTAACCTTCTCTAAGTAATTTATTGCTGGACTCATCTGGCAGCTGAAGGATTAAGGCTATATGTATTTAAAAAAAATTACAAATTCACATTGGTAATTAATGCATATTTTCTCTTTTAATGATCCCATGTGCAGTAAAATAAAACAATGCAGTGACAATTAGGTTAATAAAGACCATTTGTCTTTACGTTTCTTCCTATAAAGTTTCCATCATATAATCAATACTGCTATCTGCATAAACATATTTCCTCTTTCACAGTTATATATTAAAACATCTATAAATGATAGATTGTGCAAAAACAGGCTACTGAAATGGTGCATCGTCGACATCATAAAACGCCTTATTAGGAGAGACTAAAGAACCTCAACAAGTACGGAAAATTATTTTTTTCATCAAATGTTTTATTTTTAAATGTATTTTTTTTCACCTATACCACTTTAGTCAGTCGTGTTGACACGTTGAAATCATGTTCTAAGAGTGTAGAGCTTAACATATTGAACTCCTGGCTGTGAGCATACCACTTTTACAAGCTAACAAGCATTTTCAGATAATCTGTGCTTTTTGTCCCTACCCAGCTTGCCACTCCAGTAATAATGCATAATTCAAATGTTAATTAAAGCAAGAGCTATCTGCAAAAAACGTGGGTAATGGTAAAAGGATATTAATGGCACATACACTGTTAAATACTGTACATACAGGAATGTATAACCACGTAATTTATACTGTGTTTTATAAATGCTAACAATGTACTAACTTCCATTTCTTTTTCTTCTCTCATACAAGTTTGTTGAGCTTTCGTTTACACAGACAACAAAAGACAAACTGTGAGTGTTTATTATGGAGCTGCGAACAACATTGAAGAAAATCAGCCATCTGATAAATGGCCCCATAGAAAATGCATATTACATATTTAACTGCTTTTGCTTAAAATTCAGCAGTGGCAATACCAAAGCACAGATTTGATATCTGTCTGAACATTTATTTATTTCTGTGCGTAAAAGTAATTTTATCTATAATGTGAGTTATAGATGGTATCTGTTTTATGTATTGCTTGCCAAAGTTACAATAATTGCCCCTTTTTACGACAGTATAGCTGCAGTCCTTAACAAAAAAACTGTTTCCTTTTACTTGCTAAAGTTTCCCATGAACTAAAATGCCCTTTTTTCTATCGTAGGTGGGATGCGGCATTATACATATAACCCTTTTATCCTTCCCCCCTTCCTTTAGATGAGATGGGGGGTACTCTCCTTCTTGGTTACCTCAAGCGGTCTGGGTGCCCCAACCTGCTGGCAACAGGAGGGCTGAGGGCTCCGCAGTGGTGTGGGGAGATCCAGGACAGGAAACATGGGGACGTATTACCTTGATCTCTGATGTCTTCTGATGGTGCAGTGCCTCCAGCCAATGAGGATCTCCTGTAGATCTGCAGGGGATGGACCCTCACTGACACTCCTTCATACCCAGAGACATGAATCCACACAGCAATGTATTTTCTTGGTGGCTTTATTGCAGGCAAGTGTACAGCATATCACAACAGGTTCTTCAATGCATGTGCCCTTCTCCTGCTATGGAGCTCTTCCACTGCTCCTAACAGCATACTTCCCCTCCCTCCCTGCCCCTGTGGGGTAGGAGGGAGAGAACTATTTTCTTTTCTTCTCAGCTCACTCTCTAATTCTCAACTGCCACTAACTGATATTTTAGGAGGCATGTCCCAATTTGAACATTCTTGGGGAGTGTCTCTAACTCTGACTCATTACAAGCCAGAGCCGGATACAGATTGGCCCATACACAGCAGGGGGCGTTCCAACCAATATCCACCCCTTAGATTGACAGCCTCAGAGTTGCAAGGCCCACCCTCGAATATTGATACAACATTCAAGGCTGAAATACACATGCAGGCCTAATGGTGGAATTAACCTTTCCACTGCCTGCACTAACAGGACTGACAGAGGAAAGGCCCAGAAAAAGAAATAGCTGCCGGATGGCCAGGCTATATACATGTAATACTGTATGAATAAAATTGACCAATGTGAAAGATTTGTTTTCCAAAAAGCTTGCGTAATGTTTCACCTGCATGAACCTGATGAAGGGGTGCACCCCTGAAGCGTTGTACGAGATTTTCACTGTCTGCTAGAGTTAGTGATGAATTCTTTAATTGATTTCTGATTAACAAGTCTGTGTGCAGAGGAGAGATCTTCAATATTGTGACAGCGTTCTTGGCAAGGAATGGGTCCCTGCCATGGTCTCCATACCGGCAACAGCAACAAAGAACAAGAAGAAGAATCAAATTGGTGAGTGCTACACCAAGTCTTGACTTTTATATTAATATTGATATAGACAATGGGATTTTTCTGTTCAACAGTAATCAATTTGTCGTGTTCCAAATTCTGCAACCATGTTGCTCCATTATCTCTATATTATTAGCATCAGAAATGCATTAGGTCTGGGGTAGCATACAGCAGAAATGTGCAAAATGCTCTAACATTTGAAAAACTGGAAAATGTTGCCCTTTTGCTGTTCACAAAAAACTGAAAATATTCACTTCAGCATTGGTAACTAATTATCCATTAGAAATACTCCAGAAAAATCTCTGTCCTCATAAAATTCACTTTAATTTGTCTTACTACTGAGAATGGCACTGGGTCACATGATGCTTTAAACATGAGCTTTTTAGTTTATCTTGGGTTAAAGACTTTCACACAAAACCAGTGTAAACACATTTTTTCAGTGGGAAACTAATGAAAGAAAAGCACTAAAATCTAGAGCTTGGCTTATTTATTTATTTACCATTATTGGAAATTGCTAAAAAATAAAAATGCGCTCTGAATAAAAATCTTTAAGTCCAAAGGGACGGAGGCATCGTATCAGAATTATAAGCAATGTAACAAAAAGTGCAAAAGGGCAATCAAATTAGCAAAAATGGATAATGAAAAAAGGATTGCAATAGAAAGTAAGATTAACCCTAAAAAGTTCTTTAAGTACCTTCATAACAAAAAAAAATGAGAAAAGAAAATATTGGACCCTTTCATTGTGAGATGGGTAGGCAGATTATTGGAGATAAGGAAAAAGCAGAGGTATTAAACAAATTCTTTGCCTCTGTGTTTACCAGGGAAGAATCAATTTCAATAGTAGTGCCGCAGGAGGAAGCCACAACCTCCATATTAATGAACAATTGGTTAACTGAGGAAGAAGTTCATAAGCGGCTTTAAAAAATTAAAGTAAATAAGGCACCTGGCCCCGATGACATACATCCAAGAGTTCTCAAGGAGTTAAGATCAGTAATAGCCAAACCATTATATTTAATATTCAAGGAATCCATTTCCACAGGCTCAGTACCACAAGATTGGCGTAAAGCAGACATGGTGCCTATATTTAAAAAGGGAGCTAGATCACAACCGGGGAATTACAGACCTGTAAGCCTGAATTCAATAGTGGGGAAACTACTTGAAGGTTTAATTCGGGTTAATATTCAGGAATACCTAATGGAAAACAAAATCATTAGTAATAGTCAGCATGGATTTATGAAGGATAGATCATGCCAAACTAACCTTATGTGTTTCTTTGAGGAGGTAAGTAGGAATTTTGACTAGGGTAATGCAGTTGATGGTGGTCTACTTAGATTTTGCAAAAGCTTTTGATATGGTTCCACACAATAGCTTGGTGTACAAAATAAAGCAAATTGGACTCAGTAATAATGTATGCACCTGGATTGAAAACTGGTTGAAGGATAGACAACAGAGGGTTGTCATAAATTGAACTTTTTCAGGCTGGACTAAAGTCGTGAGTGGAGTACCTCAAATACCGGTACTGGGACCCCTGCTTTTTAACTTGTTTATTATTGACCTTGAGGTTGGCATCGAGAGAAAGTCTCCATCTTTGCTGATGATACTAAATTGTGTAATGTAGTAGAATCAGAGCAGGATGTAATTTCTCTCCAGATGGACTTGGAGAGACTGGAAACGTGGGCAGGTAAATGGCAGATGAGGTTTAATACAGATAAATGTAAGGTTATGCATTTATGATGCAAGAATAAATTGGCAACTTACACATTAAATGGGGATAAATTGTGGGAATCCTTGATGGAGAAGGATTTAGGAGTGCTTGTAGACCGCAGGCTTAGAACAACAGGCTTAGAAATAGTGCCCAAAGTCATGCAATAGCTGCAAAGGCAAACAAGATCTTATCTTGCATTAAACGGGCAATGGATGGAAGGGAAGTAAACATAATTATGCCCCTTTACAAAGCATTAGTAAGACCACACCTTGAGTATGGAGTACAATTTTGAGCGTCACTTCTTAAAAAAGACATTCTGGAACTAGATAGAGGGCAGAGATGAGCCACCAAATTAATCAAGGGGATGGACAATCTATTTTATGAGGAGAGGCTAGCTAAATTAGATTTATTTACATTAGAAAAGAGGCGTCTAAAAGGGGATATAATAACTATATACAAATATATTCGGGGACAGTACAAGGAGCTTTCAAATGAACTATTCATCCCAACGGCAGTACAAATGACTCGGGTCATCCCTTTAGGTTGGAGGAAAGGAGATTTCACCAGCAACAAAGGAAAGGGTTCTTTACAGTAAGGGCAGTTAAAATGTGGAATTCATTACCCATGGAGACTGTGATGGCAGATACAATAAATTTGTTCAAAAAAAGGTTGATCATCTTTTTGGAAAGGAAAGGTATACAGGGATACACAAAATAAGTAAACATGGGAAGGATATTGATCCAGGGATTAATCCGATTGCCAATTCTTGGTGTCAGGAAGGAATTTATTTTTCCCCTTAATGGGGTTTTTTGTTTGCCTTCCTCTGGATCAATAAGTAAGTATAGATATAGGATAAAGTATCTGTTGTCTAAATTTAGCATAGGTTGAACTTGATGGACGTATGTCTTTTTTCAACCTCATCTACTATGTAGCTGTGTAACTATGTAACTGTTGCACACTTTGTAGCGTGAATTTACATTTTTGGACACATTTTGCCACAACAGATTTTTCTGTGTTAAGTGCATAGTTTTACTTTAATAAACAGAGAACTGAGACTCTGCAAATAATTGTATTTGACATTTCTTGGGTGGTGGCAGCGATAGATATGATTGCAATTGAGTAAGGGGTTAATATTAACTAATTCAAAGTACCTTGCGGAGGAGGAAGGGGAGTTGGCTAGAGTAGCTGTGTATATTAACCTTGGATGCATATCTAAGTCACGTGCTCACAAGTGAGCTGTTCGTGACAGGCGTTATATTGGGGTGGAGAGAGGGGAGATACTGTATTGTTAATTTAATGGACCTTTTTGAAGGTGAAAAGTGGGCCAGCTAGGAGCTGTGTATTAACCCTTGTCCTGTTTGCAGATCACGTGTTCACAGGTGTTCCGTACGTGACAACGTCCTTCAGATTTGTTAAAGTCAACATGTTAGCAACTTTAAAGTAAACCATGTTTTCACTATAAAAAAAAATCAAATAAGTGTCTTTCTTTTAATTCTCAGTCATGTTTATTCTCTTTCCCAAAATTAATATGAGCTCTTTATTTGCTTGCTTGTTGTCAAATACCTGTGCCGCAAACCTTTTTGCTGCTAGTCATGGGGTCACTATGTGTTGATCACATGACCTTGGTCTGCCACTGATACCAGAAATGGAAAATGAGGTCCTCCTATTCTAATTGGCTCATGATCTCATCTTACTGAGAGCTTTCATTCACATAGAAATTAGCAAAATACCAATAACATTTGGGCAACGTCATAACACTCCCAGGGTATCACTTTATATAACGGTGCTCAAAGGGTTAATGTCCCTTTAAAGATCAACCTAGCCCAAGACATATACAGGGTGTATCTTTCTTTACATAAAGGATGCAACTTTAATCGACTGTCTTGAAACGAAAGTTGTTTGAATAACAAATCCCTAAAATCCCTAATAAATGAGGTGCTGTGTGAAAATGCAAATAAAATCCATTCATGTCAGGTACACGGTTGTTTGTTTTGCCTTTCTTGAAATGTCCCTGTTTGATTGCAATGTAGAAATATTTAAATTCATAAAGAGATATAAAATCATAACAGGAGCGGATATGAGATCCAATAAGTATTTACCATGACAGGTGATGCTACCCTACTGCATTAATGCACAGGGAATCTCTGAAGCCTTCATGCAGATTCTGAATTCTGTGCATCCCCCTATGAATCCTAATAGCACAAAAAAGCCATTTCAAAGATTACATTTAGAAGACTAAATAAAGACAACTTTACATTTCCAGAACTGTTTTTAAAGTTCTTCTTTCTAGCCATCCAGATATACAGGAATACCCCCTGCTTTAATCCTTTGTAGAAATAAAATGTGCAGAATAAATGCCCGTCTGGATTGCATCTTTAATGCTATGTGAACCGAATGTTTGACATAACTTGCAGTTCCTTTATATGTGATAAACTCCAATTTGAAATGCGACCTAACCAGCGCATCATGAAATAGCCGCATTGCATGTAACCGAAGTGTGGGGATTTGGGATACTAATGGAAACGTCTCTTTTGCATATGATTATCCCTAACAACTGTTATAGATAACGCAATGCCCTGTCTTACCAAAAACTCCATAAACTCTGTGTTATGGAGCCTTGAAGATACCCGTTAGCACTTAGTTATATGTACACTTCAGTTAGCGCATTGTTAAGAAGATCATTTAGTTCTGCGGATCTGAGCCTATGTGGATAATTCCATATATACCCAAGTTACTGTTCAGTCCATTTTCAGACAAAAATCTCTGTCTAATTAAATGGGAGGTTTTCGGGGGAAAAAAACATCCTTATCGGTAGTTTTGAAGTATGAATAATCTACCCTATAAAGTGTATTGCACATTTAATATCTCTACAGCAACAAGAAACAAAGCTGTGTATTGATGGTCAGTGGTAACTTCTCCATAATTTTCCATATGACCATTTCCCCGAAAACCACATTACAAGATGACACACATGGGGCAAAAGAGATTAAAACAACTTTGATACATTAATAGCTAGAGACACATCTCAGTAAGCATCAATTGTATGGCAACATGTGTCACTTTATACATAACCACAAACGTTGGAATAATGGTCTCAATGCAACTATATAAACTCAATGGGAAACTGTATGCACATATAAATAAAAAATCAAAATGATTACAATAGCCCCAATTAAAAAGTCAGCAGCTAGAGTATATTCAATGAAAAAGGTCAATTAATCAAAAGCAAAAGGTAGATGCAGAAAGGCATGTTTTTGCTTGTGCCAGTAGAGTTGTTTTACTAATAGACACACAGCATTCAAATTGGAGCCATGTTTCCCCTTAAATCAATAGTACCTTTTCTGTCACTGGCTATGTAGACAGACCCTATTGCTTTATTATTTCTGCAAAACTGTATCACCCTTTTCAGTAGCATAATTTCAGGTTTTAAATTGCTCATCCTGTCAGGTCTGGATTTTTGTCCCTCAAACAAGTATTTAATTTTTTGATGTAATCCTTCATGTTAATAGCTAGAAGGAACAAAACAGCTGACTTGCAAGATTGTGAAATGCAAAGCATGTATGTCTTTCTGTCAATAACCGTTTTATTGTGTTGAATGGAGTGGAAATTCAAGACAACTGATGCATCAGCAGCTTAGGAGGCATCAGGCTGATCAGGTGATGTCTCGCTGCAAGCTCAGTAAAATGTTTCTGAAGCAGCTGAATAGACAATGAACTTAGTAAAGCTCCCCAAGTTCAGCTAAGGGGTAGCTGATATGACAAAGAAATGTGATATGTGAGCCAGCAGCGTTACACGCGTTAATAAAGCAACATGTGACATAACATGCACAAAGAAAAGGATTGAAGTTAAACTTATTTGCTGGTGCCTGCAGGGATTTCATGGGAAAAAAGCCTTGCGTTGTAACGAAAAATATAACGCGAATGATGCCACAGTAGTAATAGGCACGCGCCGTCACGCGTGGCCATCGCGCTCGCACCCATCGCGCATTGCCATAGCGCTCGCGCATGCGCACAAAAATACTATGTCTGTTCTCGGCCTTTCGGCGCGCACGACACGCATAAGCAGAGGCCTCCGGCACTCGGTGCATATGCGCAGAGGTCTCTTGTGGTCGGACACCGGCGCACTAGCAGCAGAACACACTGACTGACTGACTGACTCACACTGATATACATACACACTGACTGACTGACACACACACACACGCACACACTGACTGACACACACACACACACACACACACACACACACACACACACACACACACACACACACACACACACACACTGACTGACACACAGACACACACAGACTGACACACTGACAAACACACAAACACTGACAAACACACACACACACACACTCACACTGACTGACACAGACACACAAGGAATCACAGTTATAAATATTGAAGTGCAAATAGCTAAAACGTGCTTTCTAAGTCAAACTTCTTTGCGTTTTAGCACTGAAATTGTGTTTTGATTTTTAATTAAAAACATCACCATCACAAATACAATTTCTGTGACAAAACAGTGATAAAAGAGAAAGAAGTTTCACTTAAAATGTGTATGCTCGGTACACACCATTTTATTTGATTGAGCAGAAGCACTAAGAACATTGTCCGTGAAGTGGTACATAGCACTTTACAGACATGTTACAGACACAGCTGCCTGCCTGTGGAGCTTACAATCTATGTTTTTGGTGCCTGAGGCACAGGGAGATAAAGTGACTTGCCCAAGTTCACAAGGAGCCGGGAATTGAACCAGAGTCGATGTCTTTACTCAATGAGCCGCTCCTTCTCCAAATCAATAACAATGTTAATTCCGCTTGTGACATTTGGCAAGTCACTTTTTACTTCCTATGCCTTGGGCACCAAAATTAGATTGTTAGTTCTTCAGGGCAGGGACTCATTGTGCCTCCATAATTCCATGTGCAGCGCTGTGCACACCGACATTGGGATTTTTATATTTACTTTGTGAATAAGAATATTTTGATAGACATATTTAATTCAATTTTGGATGTAATATTGTGTATGTTTTTTAATGGACTTATAACATCATAAACACAGGTCAATTTGTCAAACTATGCTCCCAATATTATATTTTTCACTGTAAGCAAATGAATTAACCTGCATATTAAAGCATGGAGTGGATACTTGAAATGTTCAAATGCACTTACAAGTTAGATTTGTTAGCCAGTGTCAGAACTCATTTAGCATAATACTTTGCATAACTCCTATACAGTTGTAGAAAACTGGAAACAAAATATAATTAAGAGAAAATGTATATTGGGCATAGACTGTAATTTGGGTGTTTTCTTGATAATATTTCCCCATTTTCAGATGTGCCTCTTGATAACTCTGTCATATTTACATTTTAGCAGAGAGATAACTTTGCATAGATTTTAAGGGTGTGCAATGTCATTCTTTTTAAGCAAAATTCAACTACATTGTTGAATTTTGCATTAAAAAGAACCTATATTATAATACAGTATGAGTTTTAGAGGATACACAGAGAGAAAATACTCTACTACAGCATTTTCTCTTTCTATCTGTAAATACAGTAGGATTCTCTTTCTATCTGTAAGCAGGATTCTCTCTCTCCTCCTCTCTCCCCCCTCTTCCCACCCCTCCCTCTCCCCCCACTCCTCTCTCCACCTTTCCCCCTCTCACATCCCCCTCTGCTCTGCCCCCTCTGTTTCCCCCCCATATTCTCCCCCCCTTACCTCCCCTCTCCTCACCCCCTCTCTTCCCCTCTCTCCTCTCCCTCCCCCCTTCCATCTCCCCCTTTGCCCCCTCCAACCCCTGTTTCAGGCTGTGAAGATTTGGACACGGTCAACTGCTTGCAAACTTTAAGAAAGTTAGATATTTCAAAGTTACAAAAGAAAAACCCAGCAAATTTCACAAGGTTGGCAAATGTGGGCGAAACTTTGATATCTCTAGTCTGGAACCACTTGGGAAAGCTAGCAGTCAGATTTAGTTTTACTTGTGACACCAATACATGCAAAGGTGCAAAGCCAAATAAAAGGTCACACTGCTCTGGCATAACCGGTCAGTCCACAGCCAGAAGATGATTACGGAGGAAGGCTCCCTTTATTAAGAATAAAGAAAGAGTATTGAAGAACAAAAGAAGAATATGGAGACATTTGAGGATTTCTCAGGCACGAGAGGATCAAAGCTCACAATAAGGGATTTTTGTGGATTTACTGTAGGTCTGTTTTTCGTTTACTTTTTTATTTTATTTGCAGGGTCTATTAACCCCTTAGCAGCCATAATGACTACGCCGGCATGCATTGTATGTGAATTTGTATATTTTTAGTACATTCTTGTGTTAGGTGAGAAGTTGGTCATCTATATTGCAACTGTGATATGCAGTAGATTGCCAGTTTTGTTTAACAGGTCTATTTGGCTAATAGGACTCCTGCGATTCTACGGTATTCTCACTGAATTCTGGTATTGCAACTGTTTGGTGCTTGCTGAATAGTATGTACAGTATATGTGTACTGTAATTTGGAAAAGAAAATACTAATTCACATGCTAATTATCCTATAATATTTCTCTCTCTAGGTGTTCTCAAAAAAGATATATTAAAAAAATTAGAGAAAAACATGCTAGCTGGCCTCATTTGCACTATGGCAAGTACCTTTCCCACATTAGTCGGGTATACTGTTCAAGCTTTCATTGTATACTTAAACCTGCCATTATACTGTACATCTTCCTGACACCCATTGCCACCCTCCAGCCACTTTGAGGCAGTGATATAAGGATTTGAGGGAAGGACATATATAAAAAAAAAAGAGTAGTGATAAAGCTGTTTTTTTTTTTTTTTTTTGTTTTTACCAGCTTTTTCACAACTTTTGTTTGGAATTCCATCCAGTTTTATTACTTCTTTTTTTCTTCTTTTTTGAAATCAAACCACACGTATTAACACCTTTTTCCAATGAAGTAACTAATTAATAATATGGGTGTGCTCCACAGAGGAGCACTGGTATAAAAAAAAACCCTTCCATAGGGCAATGTAATAATTAGAGATGGGCAAAATATTTTTGTGGATTTGGATCTGCCTTGGATGGGTTTCTGGCCACAACATCCTCATAAACTACTCTAAGAGCTGTATGATCCGAGCTTTTTAGGCTGAGTGCCGCTGGGGACGGGACCCCTGAGACGTCATCCTTCACCTCTGGGGCCATAGCTAATGTAGGTACTTTTACTAGAGCAATTTCTGTGGTTCATTCCTCTTTATGGGACATCGTGGGGCTCGTGCTCCCATCCACCCTGCTGTGAACATCCGCGGTGCTCTTCACCTCCTCTGCAGGTGCAGCTCACCGGCAGTATGGTGGAGGCAGCTCCTTTTCCTGGCAAATGGAGAGGAGATGTCCACCTCACTGGAACTCCTGCTAATGAACTCAATCCGTGGAACGGATTTACATTGATCCTGACAGGGGGAGGGGGTTTATTTAAAGCCACACAACCAAGCCTCTTAAGGGCGCTTTAAATAGTCTGCACGGATTGAAGTTGCAAAATTCCATTGAGGGATTGTATACCGCAGAACAGAATTTGCAGGGAAAGCCTGAGAAATTCTGGGAAACGGATGTTGACAGTTACACCCATCACTAGTAATCACCTCTGATGAAGTGAGCATTGGATTCATGAAACGCAAAATGCATTAGTGGAGTTACTTTCAGCTAAGCTACTCATATCAGCCAAACCAGCGATTCACACCTCCTCTGACGTCAAATCAGGAACTCGGAGGTAACCATGTGAGAGCTGCACCCAATGGAGATGCCAGAGACAGCACCACACGGGCTCACCAGAGAAGCTCTGTCCATCAAGGATGGACAGAGCATTTGGACTGCTGTGTTAAAGCCAATATTTACTACATGGTTCAAGGAAGTTATATTTTGAGCGAATTCATATAGATTTCTTGATTTTTAACTATTGAATAAACGTATTGTGCAATTTGCAGGTGTTTTGCATTTGTTGTTTACAGAAAACACACATTACATATACTGTGTAGTGATACACAACATATATAATATAATCGTGCTTCTCACAACAAAAATGCAGATCCTACCTGCGACAGACTGTGTGTTCAGACTTCTGTTGAAACTTCACTTAGATGTTGGGAGTGCATGTGAATCAACCCCAGAATAAATTAAATAAATGTCTATAGTGAAGTAAGTCCATAACTATATATACAAGTATACAATCCCAATATATGACCCATGAGGTCAGAATTGAACTGACATTTATGAATCTCCTGTCGTAACAAATGAATTAATTTGCAATTCACACATCTAAGAGAACTTTAGGCAAAACCTGAACTTTAAACTAAAACCTAAGACAAATCAGTGACAAAACAAAAACATCAGGCAACGTGAGAATCTCTAATTAACTCCTCTTGTTTTTTGTTTATATTTGGTATCTATACTAAGCAATTCTTATAATTAGTGCCATGTTGGTATTTTGACTGTGTTACATACAAACTCAAAGTTGTAACAGTGATAAAGATGAGGTTATCTTTCATATAGCCCTATTGATTACTGTCCTTGATCCCATTTCTTGTGAGTTATGGCCATAATCTTACTTATCTTATACTGTGACTCAACATCCTTCCTGACAAAGCAGAGATAGTTGAATATATTAGAGATAAGAACATATGCAGCTTTACAAGAACAATGCTGTAGACAGGGCATTTAAGGTACCTACTGGTTAAATTCTCCCCACGTTTGGTAGTATAGTATAATGTCTAGATGTGTGAAACAGTTGCGCACATTTGCAGAAAATATCAGTTATGTGTGTTGGGCAAAATGTTCTCACATATGTCAACATACTCGAACCATTATCTCAAACTACACTTTTGGCCTCATTGTACAATATATAACATATATACTTCAAAATGGCCGCTTGACACATTTCAGATGAAAATCCCCGTAGACTTCAATGGAGATTTCTGGCCAATTCTATACATTCTACGTACGACCGCTTCTGCATAAATAGACTTTCCCCCTTTTAGTGTGCATCTAAACTTGCTCAGGAAGTGACCTGACATTAGCGTGAAATTATCTTTATACTGTAGATACTATACAAATACTAAATCATACCATTTGTTAGTTTGTAAGAACTTGTACTGTATGGTCTTTGTATACAGTTCAATCAATTTAAAAGAAGCCACAGCTTTGCTCCACATTAACATTTCAGAATTCCTGGTACCCAGAGCCCAGATCTTCAAACATATGATATATATATTCTGTAATTTCAAATAGATCTGCAAAATGTGAGATAGAGAACCTCTTATATGGAAGAAAGAGAGCTAGAATAGATAGAAAACGAACTACTTATTCTACAGTATGTGACAATAGTCTTTCTTCCCTCTCCCTCATCTCTCTCTCTCCAAACTCATACTGTACTTCAGACTGAGATTGACCTTTACTAGTTGAACTGAAAGCAAACTTTAGATTTTTTTTATTTTTTGTGCAAAGTGAAAAAAAAGTCTCAAACTTTGACAAGATTGCACATCTGTACTAATCAAATTGAGAGACAGAAAGCAGAGGAAAGGGTTCGGGAAGAGATGCAGACTGCAAGAGTGCAAAGGGGCAGATAGAGAAACCTGGAGCAAACTGGGGAGAGGGAGAGAGAGAGGAGAGAGAGAGAGATTTTTATGTCTCAATAAAAGCTTTGCATTTTCGTCATCACCTGGGCTCCCGTGGTCACTCTACTTTGGATTGTTTACCATCTCTGATGCTCCAGATCCTTTTGCTTCATTTCTCGATGATTTATTTGTAAATGTCAAATTGCCATGAAGCCCTCAATC
Organism: Ascaphus truei; assembly: GCF_040206685.1. NCBI lineage: Eukaryota > Metazoa > Chordata > Amphibia > Anura > Ascaphidae > Ascaphus > Ascaphus truei. Next base: position 34,276,102 of record NC_134491.1, read on the forward strand.
TTCTCTTGATTTAAGAGTCTTCTGTAAGTATTTCTCTTCTTCTATTTTCTTTTCATTAAAGAAGCCTTCTTTCTTCTTTAGTCAGTAGATACCAGATGTTACTCTTTAGTAATTTCTGGTCTTCTGATAGATACCAGGACTAGCCCATCGCAGAAAGCCTGGGGTCACATGGTACATCAACCAATCAGGGTGGTTTAGATGACAACAGTGGTTGCATTAATTCCCACATCTATGGGTAAAATATTGCACCTTATAAATTATTACTGCAATCTTGATTAGTTACGTCATAAAATTGTGTAATAAGACCCGGTATTTGTTTTTTGTACCGAGTGCGATATTAACTCTGTTTTAACAGAGTTTGATGTATCTGGGCTCAGGCCTACATCCTCAAACTCAATCCTCATGGGCCAGGTTTTAAGGAAAACCTGCTATAGCACAGGGGGCTAAACCAAAATGATTGAGCCATTACAGTACATGAGCCACCTGTTCTGAAAAAGGGATTTCCTTAAAACATGGTCTGTTGGCAGCTCTCGAGGATGGAGTTTGAGCAACACTGCTCTAAATACTGTGTATTGTATTTATGAACATTCTAAAATTTGAAACACTGTAGAGTATTTTTAGTTGTGTGTGTGGAAGTTGTCACTTCAGATTTCTGCTAGTCCTGCCACAGCAGGCAAATCAATTTTAGCTGGGTCTCTGCCCACAAAAAAATCAGGTGTTCCTCAGCCTGGCAATAATGAATTTCAGAAACAACCATCTTTGTTACCTTACTTTACCTCCCCCAGCACACCTATTTTCCATTAGTAGGAGGTCTTCATTGTTGCAGCTCTACATACAGTACATATATATTATATTGGGTATGAAACAGGTAGAAGCTGTCCAATTCAATAAACTGTTAGAATATATCTATCCTTGTCTCACCTATGTACCTGTATACACAAAACAAACAAAGCACATTTTAATCAATGAAAGTTTTCTGTGATCGGCTTGTTGAATAAGTTCCAAGGTTGAATTATATACAAAGACCATAAAGTTCTGTACTTTGTTATTATATGATTTCAGTTCAACATACAATTAAATAGTTTAATGTATGTACAGTAAATGAAATACTGCTAGTATTTTCAATATGCTTAAAAATTGCACATTGTACAGTAGTCCAGAGAATTTTCTGTCACCCCTTGGATCACACAGATTTATCCACAGCTATAAACTTTTTAAAGCTTTGACAAATCATACATGATTTATAGGTAAAATGGGAAATAGCTGTGTGCATTGTAGATTTCATCAGGATAGCGAGGCTGCTGTTAGAGGTCTTTAGCTGACGGCATTGCGCTCATTAATCCACACTGCTACAAAAAATCTGGAGCAGTACTGCAGATGTATTATTGATCATGAGAGACACTCTCCAAACCGAATAGCCCTGAAGGCGCGTAACCCACTGTATACTAACCGTTACAATTCAACTCATCAAATAATTGGATCCCAGCCTGGCAAGTCAACTCTGCCAAGATGGGACAAATTACACATGTTAACAAAATTACAGTACGTGAATTATTATTTTCTACTTAAACTTCCGCTTTTAATATTTTTGTATATTCATGTCATATACAGTACAGCACGTGACCTGTATATGCATAGAAGGGTAAACACACACAGCTTTCTGGGTGATTCAATCTTCATCTCGCAAGGTCCCCCAGATGAATAATATCTCCCCTCAATCCGTCCCAATATACCATCTATCATGAACAGCACACTTCATGTGACACACTGTATGCCACCAGGGTTGATACACAACGGTAAACTTGCCGACTCACCTTTCTCCTTCGCAAGGTACTTCAAATGAGTTAACATTTACCCTTACTCGGTTACAATGTATCTATCCCTTACACCACCAAAGATAAGTGCAAAAAAACACATATCTTTTTGCCAGGGTCTTCTGTCGCTGTTTACTGAAAAAAAAACTTTGTACTTAAAACGCAAAAAATCTATTGTTGCAAAAATGTGTCAGAAAATGTAATTTTCTGTACTTCCTACAAAGTGTTCAATAAGATCCCAACGTATTACTTCTTAAAGATTATGTTTAATATACAAAAATACAGTGCTTAGCTTACAGAAAAGATTATTATAAGAACATACAGTTATAATAAATGCAGACAGTTTCTTAAAATAACAGGAGAAACATAAGTAGAAATCCCTTTACAGTACGCTTCCACATGTCATAGGTTCTTCCCAGAGAAGTCACTAGAGTAGAAAAGATGAACATTCACATCCAAACACACATCTGTTGAGTGGCACTGAGTTTGATAGCAGGAGAACCTGGTTCAATTCCCAGTGTTGGCTCCTTACGACCTTGGGCAAGTCACTTTATCTCCCTGTGCATCAGGCACCAAAAAAATAGATTGTATGCTTCACAGGGTAGTTACTGTGTCTGTAAAATGTCTCGGTAAAGCGCTACGTAAAACTAGCAGCGCTATACAAGAGCATGCTATTATTATTATTATTATTCATCTCTCATTGAAAACAACATAAGCCCACCACTGTCAATCATCATTGGTTGACATTTTTACGACTTTAAAGAGTTAACAGGAAGTTTTTTTCTTTTAAGTTGACCTCAATTTATAAAAGACTTTGTAACTTTGTTTCTATAACACTTAGGCAAAAGCCATCTTCACTGTTGCGTCTGTGTACTCTACATACACGCCTCAACATAAAATATGACCACAGAACGTCTATTTTTTTTCCAGGAGAAACATATCTATCCTTGACACCTCCTAATCATCAAGTCTTTGGCATAATTTGCTTTGTGTAATCGCAACGGTTACAAATATCTAGTTGTTATTTTTGCGAATTGCTATCAAGCCCAGACTTCCATATTTAATATCTTCTGAAAGGTAGAGCTAGTCATGCCCCATGATACCCTGCAGTACCCTTCTAAGAATGCCTTTCAAAGTATGTTTAAAAGTGTCCTATTTATTCTAGTGTTAGGGACGCCATATTTCAATCCTATCTCTGGTAAAATCTGATGTCGACTTGAGATAATCTCATTCTTATATACAGGCTTGGTTTCACAGGCCATAAAAACAATTCTTGTATTTGTAAGGCAATTTGTAACCAACGTTAACCCCTTGTGTGCCATATTGATTCAAATACTTAATATCTCATGATATTATTATAACAATTCATATCAATATTGCTTTATTTTTTTTATGCAACAATAACAGACAATAAAAGAGGGAGGAAGCCACCTACCCCACCTTTGTCCCCCTTCTGTGTTACCCCCCTCCCACATGTGTCTCCCCTACTGTGCCTCACCCCTCCCCCCCTGAGTCTACATTCAATGTGTATTAATATGAGCAAGTACATGCGGCAGCTTGAGCTAATGAGGGTCACACAATGTCTTCACACTGCTGTATAGTTGGAAAATGATGAAAATAAAAAGTTAAAAAAAAAAAAGAGGGAGGAAGAGGGGGGAATGCTTAATTGGACTGCTGCAAGGGAAAATGCCTTCCCCATGGGATACCCTTATAAATTGTTGCTTGAAGACAGTCCCCCTGTAGAACTTACCCTTCTCCTGATGTGTAACTAGTGGAGACAAGAGGCAGTGCCGCATGATCAAACTGTGCAAGCCTTAGTGCTTCTTTTTATATCCTGTTAGTTAGTTACCAGAAATAAATAAGTTATTCACACTGAAAGAAGTGTAACAGAATTGTCAATATTTTATGCAACACAAGGGGGTAAACAGCTGTTAGGGTTCTCCTGATAGCGAAATAAAACCCAAATAGTTTAAAAGGCTAAACATTGAGCAAACACAAAAAATGATCAAAGTTGAAACCAAATGAAGTGGCTTGTACTGGATTATAGACACGTTGAAAGTTTTATACAGATGGGTAAAATTTGAATAACAAACGTATCTGTGAATATCAAATACATTGCACTATTCATAGAGTAAAAAAGACTTATTAATTAGTTCCCACATTCAGCTCAGAAAATCTACATCAATTATTATCTCTTAGATGCTTTGATGAAATCCAGTAGGGAGCTATGGTAAAACTTTTCTCTGTAAAAACTAAAAGCTGCATTGTCATGTGTTATTTATAACCAACAGATTCATTTTTCACTATTGCTTCTGATGTTTCAAATCCCTTCCTGGAGATTCATTTCTATTCTTCTTCCAGGTATGATATGACATCAAGCTGGAGATCTCTGATTTTCATCTTAAATACAACCTTTAAAAGCCTGTCAGAAAGATGGATATGCTTTATAAAAGTTGTTTCCTTTGAGATACAGGACAGTCTTCTTTGAGACTCATCGCTGCAATATTTTAAGATATGTTGCACAGCAAATAAAATACATGTGCATAATACACAGGGCAAGGTGACCCCAAAGCAGTGACAAAGGATGCAAGGAGCCATCACACGTTGGCTTGATTAATTTTTTAAGCAGTAATCACTTTTATTGGAGGGTCATGAAATGCACAAAATTAATTAGGATAGATTGTACATTTTTTCTCTTGGGTTATCTTGTCCTAATAATAACAATACAGTAATAATGATAATCTGATGATGCAATCCTTCTTGGTGTCAGAGTAAGAGGGGCCAGCAGGAGACAGGGAGCATCTGATCTTCAGTTAGCCTCTGGGGACCCTACAGCTGCACCATAGGAGTTTACAGACATCTACTCAATGTGAAGTACATAAAAAAAGAGTTTTATCAGTAAAAAGGTAAGTAATATGCGTACATCAGATGGGTTGAATAAAATCATTGACTGTGATAAACACAGAGGTTACCAGTCAGCAGGTAAGTACACGACAGGAAATCATCTCATAACGATGGTATCGGGGTCGTCACGGCTCGTCAGTGGCGGTGGCCTCTCTTACTAGTGGCACCAGAGATCCATCTCGGAGCTGGCGTCCCTTCTATCAAGATGGTGTTGTTCCGGTCAGATGGATACAAGGAAACAGAGGATATGAAGTCCTTTCGGTGTACAAGTCACATCCAGTGGTGACTAGTTCGAAATGTCCATTTATGCCGATTACTCGTGTATCACAGAGCAGTAAAAAGCCTGAGTAGAAGCTGTGCATGTAGTGGACCGGTCAATTACGTCACTGTTAGTCGCGCAAGCTCCTCCACGTTTTTGCACTGTTTTCTTGTGTTTTCGTTTCTTACTGCAGAAGGTGTGAGCCACTCTATTGATACGGCTGCAGACGCTGATCTATTCACCTATTACGGTTTTGTATATATTATATACTTATTATTTCCTTGTATTGGGGATATGGGTATGCACTCCTGATTTAAGTCACTATTTGTGTCTTAACACTGTGAAGTTTTATTAGCTGCGCACTTCTAATCACATTTTATCTACCCAATGTGCCACCACCCCGTCAACCCCCCATGTCCCCCCATGTCACTCTCTCCACTGGGAGGTCTGGAGATTATTTTTTAAGGGGTTGGAGTGGAGGACCCAAACCTGGCTTTCCCCAATTGCTGCGGGCCTCTCTCCCACGCTGGGCCTTCCTCTCTCCCATCAAGCGCCGCTCTCCTGCTGGTGCACGCCGGACGTTGGACCCTGAGTGCCCATATGCAGTGTATTGTTTGAGTTTCAACACAACGATATTCCCCGTTACAATTACAATTTTGCTAACGGACGTCATTTTTGCATCTCATTAGCTTTGAAGATATCCGTTAAAATGAAGAAAAATAATGCCAGTGCCTGATGTCGGGGACGATTATTATTAGCGCAAAAGTGACAGCCTTCTGTGGATCTATCCCTTTCAAGCAGGTACTAAAGACCAGAGAAGCCCAATGCTACATCCAATATGAAAAAAATACACAGTAAAATACTTATATTCTCTTGAAAAAGGGTCATTTAGTTTAACCCTTTGGCCAAAGCATTGTAAGCCTGTGAGCCACGACAAGGCAGACCCAGTTTGCAGGTCCTAACACTACGTGTTAAAATACTGATATACCTCTATTAGAATTGAAATTCTCATGTACCTCTATTAGGAGGGAGAAAGAACAACATTGGATCTATATCCAGTAGAATGAAAAAGACCTGCTGACTTGGGAAGTGGGGAGGGGCGGGCTTAGAACCTGGGAAGGAGGGGCCACTTACCTCCAACAGCTGAGACCGCTGAAAATAAATTAACAAACACACAGAACCCCAGCAAGCTCATTTTAGGAACCCCTGAGCCACCCACTAAATATATGTATATGTGTCAAAAAGGAGAGCTATTGAGCGTGGCAAATATATACAACAAGCGACAGAGAAGCCCAATGCTACATCCAATATGACAAAAATAAACAGTAAAATACTTATATTTTCTCTTTAAAAAGGGTCAATTAAAATGTAATCCTAATAGAGGTATATTAGTATTTTATCTGGTAGTGTTAGGACCTGCGAACTGGGTCTGCCTTGTCGTGGCTCGCAGGCTTACAATGCTTTGTCCAAAGGGTTAAACTAAATGACCCTTTTTCAAGAGAATATATAAGTATTTTACTGTGTATTTTTGTCATATTGGATGCAGCATTGGGCTTCTCTGTCGCTTGTTGTATACATTTGCCAACGCTCAGTAGTTCTCCTTTTTGACACTTATATACTGTACATATATATTTTGTGGGGGCTCAGGGGTTCCTAAAATGAGCTTGCTGGGGTTCTGTGTGTTGTCTGTTAACTGGGGACCAGATCCACAAAAGGTGGCAGTAAATGCTTGCGCGTACCACCATGTTGTGTGCAGTGTCTGGCCCTATAGCAGTTGGTTTGCTATTAGGTAAGCCTATATAATAATAATGCAAAACAAAGGGATGTGAAGGAAGGTGAAGGGGTGAGGTGAGGAAGTGGATTGGGCACTCCCTGGTGAACCAATATTGTTGTTGGGAATACAACTAATAACACACAATATAACACCAGTAGTGAAATAGTGAAAAAATGAATGTGTGTAAAAGCAGCTCAACTTCCTCTGATGGGACAGTTCCAGGTCCCAGAAGGGTAGATTGTTTCTTGGAGATGAGGAGGAGCGCAGGTAAGTGTAGCAAAATATGCAAAAAAGAATAACAAATATATAGTGCAGATGGTAAACACTGTGTAAGTAGATGTAATCTATAGAATAGAACTCACATAAATCGCAGAAAATATCACGTGTCAGAGATCCTTCTCTCTCTGACTGGAGCCCTTTAAATGGTAGCAGGGAAATCCCTCAAGGCACGGATATGTATGGATAAGAAGAAAAGCCACAATAGTGCATACTATTCCAATAATGTATTAGTCATACAAATAGCACGAGTATATTACACTCACATTCGCCATGTATAAATCGGGTGGGGGAGAGAACCGCAGCTCGTTGTATAATGGTGTAGGTGTAGGCAGCTTCACAGCATTCAGGATTCTCTTCCGCGTGTGTCACAGCCGTCGCGTCACTTCCGCTATCGCGTCACGGCTGAGGGCGGAAGTTCCCAATGGAAGAGATCTTAGACCGAGTTCTGCCAGTCCTTCAGAGCTTGTTCTCTCTCTTCAAACTCTACGCGTTTCGCCAGATGCTTCGTCAGGAGTTTTTCTGAAACTCCTGACGAAGCATCTGGCGAAACGCGTAGAGTTTGAAGAGAGAGAACAAGCTCTGAAGGACTGGCAGAACTCGGTCTAAGATCTCTTCCATTGGGACCTTCCGCCCTCAGCCGTGACGCGATAGCGGAAGTGACGCGACGGCTGTGACACACGCGGAAGAGAATCCTGAATGCTGTGAAGCTGCCTACACCTACACCATTATACAACGAGCTGCGGTTCTCTCCCCCACCCGATTTATACATGGCGAATGTGAGTGTAATATACTCGTGCTATTTGTATGACTAATACATTATTGGAATAGTATGCACTATTGTGGCTTTTCTTCTTATCCATACATATCCGTGCCTTGAGGGATTTCCCTGCTACCATTTAAAGGGCTCCAGTCAGAGAGAGAAGGATCTCTGACACGTGATATTTTCTGCGATTTATGTGAGTTCTATTCTATAGATTACATCTACTTACACAGTGTTTACCATCTGCACTATATATTTGTTATTCTTTTTTGCATATTTTGCTACACCTACCTGCGCTCCTCCTCATCTCCAAGAAACAAGCCTATATAATACACTTTGACCTCCACAAAGACAAGCAACACATTTTGTTTTTTACATACTTGCTTTCCCTTCTTGACTTTAATGTGTGTATAATATGATCATTGTATTTTTGGGGGTTAATTACATATGTTTTCATAGTTTATATGAGGTGGTTATGGACTAAGGACTATGGGTATTTTCACCTAAAAAATATGTTTTTGTGATGGCTTGTTCCTTTTCATATTGCTGATGTTTAAAGACATACAGTACCTGGGCAAGCATTTATGTAATGGGTGAATACAGTCTTCTCACACCATTGACATTATCATAGTGACTAGCAAACAAGATAAAGGAAACATTGCATAATCAACATAATTAACATGAAACAATGACCTGTTCTTACCTTTGCTTGTACATGCTGGTGAATGAGGTGCATACTAGCTTAAAAAAATGCAGCAATTTCAGGGGCGTAGTCTACACTGCAGCAGCTTCATTACAAACACATTTGCACACAGAGCCAATAGTACTGTCTGCATGGAATTCTGACCAGAATACTTAACTGCTTCATGACCAGTTCACAAACGCATTCAGGTGTACCAAGATGTATTTCAGACGTACCCCGATTTATATATCTAGAACAATAAAAGATGATTTTTTTGATCCTGTACATTATTACAATTATAAAATTGTGTGTTTAGCTAAATATAGTATGTAGTTGTTTTCCCTCTTATAAGTTATAGACTTGATGTTTTGACATCATCACATACTACAGTATTTCTGATGTTTTGAATTTGATGTGCATTTTGCAGCTGTGTGTGTGACTTAAATGTATTCCAATTATTATTAAGTGTCAACTTTGGTTTGAGAATATTAAAGATGGGAATGTGTGTCTAATGGGGTAAAAGATTGTAAGTATACATATTGTAAAGTGAATTTATCTACGTATGTAGTGTACATTTTTTTTATAACATTTTAACATGACTGGAATTTTTACTTCTGTGGGTCCCATCTTTAATAAAGAAGCAACATACAGTCTAAAATAATATTATTTGGTCTGACATAACTTTCCGTGAATGGAATTTTTATATAGTTCACATTATCATGTTTGTATGATTTTCTTATGTTGTGTTGTAAATGTATATAGGGCAATATCTTTGGAGATTACACTAACAACATATTAATAATACTTTATGCACGTACACTATATTGAATGTAAATACAAAAAATGGTACAAACCCAGTATGCAGTCCTTCTTCTCAAAATAATGGATATACAGTGTGGATATACTCGGCTACATACATACATATAAATAAAAACATATATATATATATACTGTATATGTGTGTGTTGTTTTACTGGCATAACGTTCATAACGTGAAATAAAGTTAAACAATTCTGATACCAGTTTGGTAATGTTTGTGTTAATTATTTATTTAATTTACTCCAATTACATCTGATGTATAGTACTATAAATATTTATTACATCAAAAGTGTATAACATATGGATATACACACAACATAACACAGATACTAATAATAACGTATGTGCTTCCCAATACAATAAAGAAAGTGACACACGTATTGGGAAGCACATACGTTATTATTAGTATCTGTATTACCAAACTGGTATGAGAATTGTTTAACGTTATTTCACGTTATGAACGTTATGCCAGTAAAACAACACACACATATACAGTATAAATATATATATATGTTTTTATTTATATGTATGTATGTAGCCGAGTCACCCTACCCTGCCTCCGGTGCGGGGCAGCTGATCAGTGGTTGGCCGGAGCTCCTCGTGATTGGGAGTGTGGGGGTGGCCATTTTGGTAGTCGCACAGGCGCAGGGCAGCTAGGTGCATATGCGCAGTGGAGGAGGCGGCTGACATCTTAGGATAGCTCCGCATATGCAGCCGCGGGACTACAAGTCCCAGAATCCCTAGAGGGAAGGACTACCCACTTGGGACTGCCCCAGCCAATGGGATTGGAGCAGTGAGAGGAACAGGATATCCTCCGCGGACGGAAAGCCTGCGAGTCAGTCCTCACAGGGGAGCCAAAGGAGAAGGTAGTGTCCAGGGAGAAGTGCTTCCTGGGCTACGCCTAGACCTTGCCCATAGGCCCCAGTAAGGCCCTGAGACACCAGTAGGGGAGTTTTGCAGGGAAGACCCAAGATAGGGACAGACAAACATAAGAAAGACATAACACGATTGTCAGATATGGCAGACATAACACGATTTATATTATTTGAACCTAACATAACATAGTATTAAGTCTATGCTAATAAGATCTGGGCCTTAATATACATTTAATTATATGTTTAAATATTTATTGACTTATATACATACTAAGTACTGTAGTAACAGTTAGAAATTCATTATTGCTTTTTAGTGTGGGGAGAAACTAGACAGGTAAACAGAAATAGCTTGAATAATGCTCTATTTATTTACCATATAATTTACTTTGTTCATTTAGTCTAGAAAGACACAACTTTTACTGTGCTGTATGTAGGTATGTCTATTTAGCATGTACAGTAGCTTGCTATTACTTTATACAGTAGCTGCAATACACAAAAACTTTCAAAGTATTTTGTTTGCCAAAAACTAGCATATTCATGCAGGTATAGAAGTAACAAGTTACTGTGAATGTACAGAGCTTCTGTAGTTACTCATCATTGGAATTCAGCCTGTATAGAGCTACTTTATGATACAAATACTGAAGTCAATGACATGCACATTTTATTTAACAACATATGTACAATTAACTAGGAAAATGCTATATTTTATACCACGTTGTGGCATAAGAAATTAAACATAAGAGATTTGTGGATTTTGTCATCAAATTGTCCTAGTATTCTCAAAACAGTTAAAAACGGTAATGTCTGGCCAATTAAATTCTCACACTATTGTGTGGTTTTATACGAGCATATAAATAAGCCTAGATTTCACTGACTGTTGAGGCAACGGTTCGCTCATCTAACAAGTGTTGCCTTTATTTATTAAAGATGGGCACTTTCACAGGTTTCCAAATCTGAACCTGGAAGTTCATTCGGAAGTTCAAGTCCAACTTCTGAATGAACTTTCCAATACCAGCAAAATTTGAGCCAAAATCCAAGCAAGGCACAAACTTGTGTGTGTGTTTCTATTAAGTTGTTGAACTTTTCTTAAAAACCCACAGACTTTTGCAAAATGTGTGAAGTTCACAAAAGTTAGGCCACATTTTTAATACAGTTTTTTTGCATTTTTCCCATAAACTTTAATAAATCCAAAACAAAACCAAAATGTGCCTGATGTTATATTTCCTGTATGCATACAGTATTTGAGTTTTACAGTTCTTGCATGCTCAGAGCTCCTGCAGTACTCTGCATAGATCTGCAGGAGCACACAAAGGAGTTAGGTTCAGGCCCAGAACTGGTAAGAACTAGAACAGTCCAAAAGTCCTCCTGCCATCTTAGTGTAAAACACCACACAGTGTATTAGTTCCTTGCTTGTAAACTTTCTGTTTACAGGTCAGGAGACAGGTTATTTTTTTTCTTTAGCGCTGCGACTTTCCCTGTTCCTTTTTACTCAGGTTCCTTGTTCTACTGATCTTCAGAATACCTTCTTGTTTGTTGTCTTGTATTTCCTTTGCACTATGTTCCCCCTGTTAATTACAGATGCAGCGGCCGTTATTCAAACAAATCATGGAGCCGTTTTCGTGTGCTCTGCTGTATTCCACGCACCATTAACATGGCCAATCGGCCAAGGCACCCGAGTTTATCGTGGTTGCTTTGTTTGAATTTCATGGATTCTGTTTCTTTGTGTGCAATGAAATGAATGAATTGTGATGTGTACAATACTGTGCTACTGTGCTACTGTGTCAATTTCAGGTGTTTAAAAACCAGAACATTAAAATGCCATTTTCTGCACTCGCGTCTTAAAGCGGTACGGTTAGAAGAAATCACGCGCCACGACATGGGTATTCCGAGATATACAACGCGTGAAGTGTTCGAATAACGGCCGCTGCATCTGTATTTGTCCCCTGCTACTATTGCTCTTGGCATGTACAGTAGTACTGCAATTCCTGCAGCTAACCTTGTTTTTCCCTGGTTTGCTTAGCATTATTTGCCCCCCTGTTCCTTAGCTGTTTGCTTGTACATGTCACACTTTACAGACTTGCTTTTCCAGTTTTTGATTTCCTTTAATGTAATAATAAACCGTATCAGTTTTTACGTATTTCGGTCTCTTGACTTTTGTGGGTTCCCATGCTACCTCCGAGCATAGTTTACATCCTACACTGGCCACCCTACACATTTACATGTAGCATAATCATATACAGTATTTATTGATTTTATGTTTAATGGCCATTTCTACAAAAAAAAATTAAAAAAAGCATCATACAAGACTATTTGCAGCCGGTAGAGAATGAGGGCAGTACCCAGAGAGAAACAGGTATCCAGTAGTCTTGCCAGTCAAAATTTCTATTACAAACTAGTAATGGGACTAAGGCATACTTGTATGATGGTGCAGCTAGACTGATCTAAACAGGGGCTGATGTCTGACTGAAGCAGTTATTTTATGTCAATAAGATCTTTCTCATATGATTTTATCAAATGAAACAGCGTTTGATATAAGAGCATAAAGACAAATAGCCTTTCAAAAGTGGCAAAAGAAATAAAAGAAAGCAGCCCTTTAACTCAGAGCTCTGAATGAAGGTAATATTGAGGAATATTACAGACTACAACATTACTGCACTTCTAATGGTTTACAGCACAAATAAGTTTCCCCAGTGCTCATTGCAACTGAAAGAAGCAACTCTGGAGTAAGAAAGGACAATTGATTTTGTCATTTTCAATACAATAGGATTGAAGAGAGGTCTTTCATTCTTTTTCTCTTTAACTTGTTAAAAGATGTCTCATGCTACTCAACTATTATAAACAACACAATTACGTTTAAACATTTGGATGTAACAATCCTCAGACCGCTTAAAAAAAGCGTATCATCTTTCTCTGTAAAGATGCAGCGTATGCCTGAAACAGATTAGCAGGTAAGTGGGTGGTGAGACGTTGTTATGTTACTTTATCACTCGTTTATTAGGAATACGGTACAGCTTGAACTATTATTAAAAGAAAAAAAAATACATCTCAGTTATAAATTAGTCAACTTTTATGCAGACGTTTGTGAACTAGGTGAAATGTGCCTTTTTTTGTGTGAAAAATGTTGCAAAAATCTGCAATCTTCACAAAATAATTCACCGGGCCTGAAAGGTCCATGTGCAACATCACCTGCCATTTCTTGGCATTTGTGCTACATTTTGATATAATTGAGTTCATAGAAGTGGAACTTTGTAGTGGGGCAGATCTGGATCCCTGAAACATTACTCACACTGGTACTGTACCAATGTTCTATCTGGGAGACCTGCCAGTGTCTTAATTGATCAACTTTCTTCTAAACGGAATCATTAAAAATGTCAGTGTTATCTTATGCAATAAATAAATCATCTGATTAGAGAGAATAACATGAATATTTCTATCTCATAGCTACATCAAAATGATAGTTACCAGTTAATGACTGAGCAACTTGTATTCAATTAATATTCTCTATTTTTCAACATAAGGAAGACCCTCAGTAACAGAATATATATCCCAAGTATGTGAACACTTCATGTTTACTACACGAGATAGCTCTTATCTTTGCAGGCCAATTTATGTTATCTTTATTGCTTCAGTACACAGTCTTGGTCTCCAATAGCCATTTATTTCAAGATTGTTTTCGCATTAATGCTTTACTCTTACAACGGTGACGGCTAGATAGTTTGTTTTTCGGTTTGACTCATGTTCATAATGTAAAACTAAAACACAGATGTTACTCTACTTACTCCCAATTATCAATACTTATTGCACTCATGTTACGTTTCTAGAAACAACTATAATATAAATGTTTCCATTGTAAAAAAAAGTTATAATATATAGGAGTGGATGGGTTTATCATCTCCCACAAGTTTTTCAAGCCTGTAATAACCAGCGTCAGGTTAATGTCATGGCATGATTTAGCATACATTTATAAGGCAATTACTAGGATGTACAATTTGAGATACAGTCCCAGAAAAAAACACTGTCACAGACACTGCAGTTAGACATTGCAAATAGAAATGCAGACGTAGCAGATGTTATTACTCCTGTTAATGTGAATTAACGCACAAAATAAAGCATTAATTAACACGTGTGTTTGCTCCTTAACCATTGTTTTCATTAGCACTCATGTTAAATAACGGCCAGCATTAACCCAACGCATTATGTTAACGGGTGCAATAAAATCTGCTTCTTTTGTGCATGTTTGTGCATAAAATGTTCGTGTAATAATATTGGTTTGTACCATTTATGATCTAAAGATGTCAAACAATTGTTAAAAAGAAAGTGCAATCTGCTAGTTTCAATTATGTTGAAGATCAATGTAGGCAATTTATAGTATATAGAAAAACAAAGACAGGGGACTAAACATTCCATAGTTGATCTTTACTGTCTCTTATAAGGTCTCTGAAAGAATGGAATTAACATACAGATACAGTATAGCAGGCGTCCTTGTTCCTGTTGCTGTGTTATGGTGGAACATACTATATTGTGATATTCTGCCCTATTACTGCCATCGATCTAAGTAAAGTCTGTCATATTCTGTTTTGTAACAGGGAATGTTGTGTTATCTGGGGGACAAATGAAGTCTGCTACATCTGTAAGTTATTAAAAACACACAATTGTAATTATCTTAATGTTTATTCACAGAGACGTAAGATTTTAACTTGCAGCCTTCCCTTAAATGAGCCTAAAGTATGTACTACATACAGAGCGGCTCTTTAAATAAGTTTTAATAGCATAGATGCTGTTTATGTGTGTGTGCTCATATGGCATGAAAAGATAAGAAAAACTGTGTCTGTGACATATAACCCGTATATACAGTATTTAGGGTAAAAATGAAAATGTGTATGTGTTTTCCAGAACTAGACCAAAAAACTATATTCACACATTGGATGGTGAATCAAAACAGGGGGTTTCATGAAACGGTACACCTGTGAGCACGTAACCTGTATAGGTAACAAGGGTTACTACAAACAGCAGATATCTAGCTGACCCACTTTTCACCCCCGCAGGGTCCTTCAAATGAGTAATATCTCCCCTCAATCTACTGTAGTAAAATGTGTAGGAAAATGTCATCACTATCTTCAAAATGTGCAAAGTTCAATTAGAGCCAAAAAGACAATACTTATAACATGTTCCATTTAATATACAATAATAGCACAGTGCTTACATTACTGGAAAAGATTATTACAAAAACATACAGTACAATATACTTAGATAATTTCATCAAAATAATGGGATAAACAAACAAAATTACCTAACATACATTTTAGGTTTTCTCGAAGGGTCTTGAGTGGAAAATTTAGAGAATTCACATGCGACAGCATTGGCTTTCCCTTGGGTGAATTCTAAACTCATAGGCTAAATGCATGATGTTTATCCTAAAACTTCCTGTATTGGAAACTGGATAAGCCCAACTTCTTGGTGTATCCTTCTTCACTCCCTCATCAATCTGCAGTGACTCCTTAATGTCTTATAGGAAATACCCCATCACTTCCTTTCTATCATCTGGAAGGATGCCACTTTCACTGTTACATTGGTATAATTGCAATACACATGGTGCTATCAAACTTAATTTGGGTAATGCTACATTTTCCAGACAAAAGGATACTTGTCCTTTACACTCTCACAATTGTGGATTATTTTACATAATTTCATTCGTCTGATCGCAAATGTTACTAAGCTATATTTGTAATTCTCGTGAATCGTAGTCAGATCTCCGATATCTTTATATTTAGTACATTTACACGGACATGGACCGTCTTCCTCGCCACACCCTCTGGTATTCTCCGGAACACAGGGGAATTCCTTTTACAGTACAATAAAATAATTTTTGTTTCTTTCTACTGCGAGAAAGAGTTGTGGCACCAGATTTCAATCACCCCACTTTCTAAAACCAGGCATTGCCCCAAAGAAGCTCACTTCTAAACAAACACAGAAAACCTAGCTGGGTCACTGCCTTGACCTGCCATAAAACAATAGATGTTTTTTAAGTTGTAATGTGTAACTAAAATTAACTGTTTATATCCCAGATTATTAAAATACCGAATATTCAGCATGACAGCTAAATTTTAAGTACACACTGTGCCATACAAGGCAAAAGCAATATAATTACAGGTTTGTACATATAGTATAATCTAACACACAGCTGAACATCCAGCACCAAACAAGAACTTTCACAATAATGTAGAGTCAAGTAGGATAGGTGTCCAAAAGGGTACTGATCTTGTGCCCATCTGGCTGACTTCTAAATGACTACCTGGACTGCAGATACAGTACCAAGTTTTTTATACCAAGTACACAAAGATTCGGATCTACAGTACACTATTGTTACACTTTTGTATACCTATTCCACCCATCCTACATTTCAAGGTCTACAATTCAATGTTGCAAAATTTGAAAACATATTTCATATAAAAATTCCAGGGTGGATTTTTTTTAATCCAAATCCTTTTCTGGATTTTCAGTGATAGAAAAAAAGATTCTGCCTATTTGAGATTGATCCATGAAAATCTGTGGTTGTTAGGATATTTTGTCCAACTCCAGCCATCACCATACAGGAGATATCAGTCAGAGCTGCATTCACATCTGCCATCCCTGCTACTGCAACAGAGGTAGGGATCCCACCCCACTCCTGATATCTCCACCCCCCAAGTCACAAGGGGGGAATCAGTCAGGAGTGGGAGGAGGGACCCAAATTGGAATGGGATAAAGAAATGTGTTTTTGGTTTGTTTCTGATCCGAATGCCGATTCTAGATATGAACTTGCAGTCCAGATGACACCGAACCACAAGTGTCTTTGATAGTCCGGGATTTGGGAAATTTGGCCCCCCAAAATTCAGGGGTTCCTGAGCCCATCATTAGTATCAAGAGTGATTGAAAAAGTGTGCATTGCTTAAAGTGATTTGTCTTTTATTATTGTCCTTTTAACCTTTGTATTTTATTACCCCACTATTTGTACAATTGTACTTTTGTATTATTTTATACTGCTAGATATTTTAAGCGCCTTCTTACTCACCTTCAAAAACTATGCTGGTCTGTGTATCAACGTAGAGAAAAGTGTCGGTGGACACACGATTCAGTTTTTTGGAACAGAGCTGCAGTATATGTAGGAACAGTCTCTTATATCTGATGCAGAATTTTAGCATTAAGCTACTTCCGATATGGAGGCTTTTGGCAGGCAAATAAAAAGCGAAAAGAGTGGCGCACAGAGACGCAGATGGTGATTCTTCTCATTATAATCTATGCACCAAGTAAATTCTCCCCTACTGACACTCCATAAGGTTCAAGCTAGGGCAGAGAGGGCAAAATGTATAGGTGCTGTGTGAAAATGGCCCGGTTTTGCTCCAAAATGTTATTGGTACATAGACCCCAGATCTGCTGAGAGAGGTGTAGAAGGAGAGTTAGTAAAATACATGAAAGATTAATAGTAAAGAAGGTACAAGTAATGTAAGTAGAAAACCAGCAGAGTGCATGTCATGAATAACAATGATAAGATAACACAGGGCCTTTTTTCACAGTCTTTCTCTCAAAGTGTTTGTTTTCCTTTCACGTGGCACACATTAAATAGAAAATATGTTTGTTTATTCATGGAATGCATATTTATAAGGATAATCACATATACACCACTGGTAATTTCATTCAGACAAAGAAAATATTGACTTTTGACAGATTCTCTACTTTAATTTGTAGAAGAACTAATTTCAGTACCTAACAATTTGACAAATTAACTAGATGGGATGTGGAATATAATTTGAATATGTAACATGAGACATTGGATCATGTATCAGCTGTATTTTGACATATGTAATTTATTTAGAAAATATTGTACTAGGATATGTGCATGCGTTGATTATTTACAGGGTAATCAACTTCAAATTAGTGTCTACTATTACCATTTTGATGGAAAAGTGATGGATAGGAAACATCTGTCTAAATGTTACTTCCTTAGTGTCTGTTTCTTAAGCAGCCCTATAATTACAAGTACAATACTTGATGACTGGAATTTAAAAAAAAAATGGCAGTATTTAGTCATGTGGGTGCCAGTCCGGATATTTGTATCGGAGGCGGTTAAAAAAGCGTTATTTTTTGTGCTACAACCTTAATGGCTTTCACCATAAAAAGAACTAATTTTATTTTGGCTCTAATACCACATTTTGTGGCTAACAGAGTTTGACTCTAGGTCAATGTTTTCAAAATGTTTGAACAAAATAGATTATATTTTTGCAAAGGAGGTTCAGAAGTCGGAGAACTGTACATTGTATTTGCACTTGTTGGGTATGTGGTGCAGCTGTAACTGTTTTTCTGTACATTTTGCCAGTTGATATAGAACTTACCATTGATATTCTTTAGTAGGAAAGCCAACGGACTAGTTTGAAAACGCCACAAAAGTGTGTGCAACTATTTTTTTAAGACTTAATTGACTTGACGTAATTGAGGGCGCAACAGTTAAACTTTCTGACTCAAAAATAAAAAATTAGCAAAAAAGAGAGGGTAAATATACAGCGTACTTTGTATGTACTATAAACAGAAATATTTGAAACCTTCTACTTACGGTATGTACTAACAATATTTTTATCTTGGTTTTAAGGCATTGAGTTGTATCCTAGATCTTAGCATTTTTCCAATGACGTATTTCACATAGGGAAAGAAGGTAAAAGAAAAAAATCTGTTTTTTAACTAATACAATTTCTCTTTGGACCAATGCTCTGTGTATGCACACACAGATTTTTTTCCTTCTTAGATACTGTAGCGTGACATACTGTACAGTATATTTTGCTATCTATTCTAGTTCTTGCTTGACTCTAGTTGTATCTCCAACACAGCAATCTGTATATTTAAAATACAATAGTTAATTGAATCCTATTTTCTAAAATCAGAAACACACTCACAAGATTGTCTAGTACGCCATGCATATATTTATTATGGTGGACGCTCAAGTTCAGAGCTGTTTTCTGCATCCATCTGTGGGGATAGCTTGGCATCTCTGTGTGTTCCTCTCCTCAAGGCCACTTCTCAGACGCTGCCTCCTTTGTGACATCTTAGACCATTGCCGAACAGCTGAGGCCCCATCTCTGAGTCGTCTACTTACTTTATCTGATGCGTTTCTGTTTTTAAAAGTAAATCACCAAAATGCATCACCCAAAAGGCATGGAGGCCCATAATTACTAAACAGTCTTCTGTCTCTAGACTTATTTAGGTGTTGAAATATACTATACATTGTATTGACTTCAATTTTCTGTGGTGTCTTACAGTGTCAGAATGTCTTTTGGTGGGAGACTGCTTATTAAACATAGCTCATAATGTATTGAGTCAGAATTATTAGGTGGCACAAGAAATGTTGCTCTAACTACTGTACCACAGTTAAAGTGAAGTGAGTTTTAAATTGAAACAAATCTGAAATATACAACATTCTCTTGCAATACTTGTTTTCTCTCCAAATTGATTAAGGACAATCCCCACAATTCAGTGCATGAGTACATACTACATATTTGGGGTTACAATGTGTAGTGATGTAGAACATTTTCCAATGCTTTCATTTTATTTTATTTGAAAATGGTAAAGAACTTGAATATAAAATAGTTGTGTTTACATTAATATTGCTGCATTTGTATCTAAGGCTACCAGTAAAGAATTGCAAGGAATGTAACATTTTACAGTTTTTTTAAAATCATGTACAGTATATGTATTTTAAATCTCACATTAGTTATACTTATTAAAAACTGCTCCTTCGTAAGGCACCTTCTTTGCTTATAGATATTATCTTAAATTCAAAATGCTAATTTGTGGCAAATAGGGGAGTGTTGTCTAAGCTATTAGTCAATATTTACTGGGAAACAAACAACCAATTGTATATTTGTTTAGCACACAAATGTACAGTATAGTCTCTTGTATTGACCTAAAATGTTAGCATTGCGGAGAAATAAATTAGAAAGTATGAATAAAGGGCACAGGAATATGATATTAATTAACCAATTTGTTTTAACAGACAGTTAGCAAACGCCAGATGAAAATGAACATTTTCACTATGTCCTTCAGTTGCGAATATAGAAATGTGCGCAATAAAAGTTAATTTCGGTGTCAGGGGACATGTTGTGAGTAAACATGAATTGCCAAATGCACAACAGACTTAATTAACTTGTTTTTTTTACATCATCCTTCTTCCTGTTAATTTTCAAATATGCTGCTGGTACACTATCATGTGGCTATTTAAGTGCTGCCTTCCATCATTCTTCCTTAATAAGTTTCATCCAATGAGATCTGCCATGTTTCTGTTAATTGAGTGTTTTTCGGAGACATTCAATCTGTGATACAAAGACTGAAAAGCAATTGTAAAGTGTCCTTCAAAGAGCAAAGTGCTAAATGAAAACCTTAATAGGTTTTACCAAGTTAGTGCAGCCATCCATACATTATATAATTCAAAATTAACCCCTTTAATACTAAATTGGCCTACATAGAACCAGAAAATATGAATTATGAGCTATGGGGATCAGTTCTCTGTTCCCCCAGAGGCAGCATCGTTTTGGGGCACCACTGGGTACATACAACTACCCCACTTACACATGGGGATGACAATCACTTTAAGAAAGGCTTCAGGGCAGCTGAGGTACATGCTGCAGTAAAGGGAGAATTGCTCCTGGTAGTGAGTATGAGGTTTCTTCTGTTTGGATAGATCCTAATGTAGTGGTGGTGGGCGGGAGGGGGTTGATGGGGATGATGGTCATTTACGTGTTTAGCTAGTATATATGTGTAAACTGGGATAACAGATTAATTTAAAAAAAATTATATATATATGTGTATGTGATCTTATCATGAGTTACAGCCAGTAAGAAAGTTGATATATAAATGGTTTATGATAGGTTATATGCTCTTGTTTATTATAGAGAACATTATTTTGTAATCAGTGATTGATGTGTTCCCATACTGTATTGTACTGTGTATGTCGAGTATTATTTTATAAACACAACTTCAACGTAATTTTTGAATTTGGTGTGTTTCACCGCTTTGCTAATTTGAATGAACTATGTGCAGTTAAATGTAATTTTTTAACGACTACAAAAAATGTTGAAACATACGAAATAATATTTCAATACTTTCATAGTTACCTGATCTAAACCATCGTCATAACTTACAATGGGGACCATGTGTAAAGGTAATAAAGAATAAAACTGCAGATGTATCAGGACTTCTTTTCTCTGTACTGCACCGACACACTTTATTCGAGCAAATACCCGGGATGTACCTGGCAGATACCTGGAATGCGCCACTCCTCACCTCTGACAAGCCCCGTTGCATTTGCCTTCCCAGCCTGGGTTCATGCCTGGCTGATGGGCGGCTGATCTGTTAAATGATAATGATTAGGATTTAATAGGCTGCAATGCTTCGCGTGTCTACCAGATGGCATAAATTCATGAATTGTAATGCAGTATATATATATAAACTGTGCAGTATTGCAGCCAGCGGGAATAAAATGCTTCAATCCCTGCTTGGAAAATAACTCAATGCACTCGGGCAGAAAACAGTCACAAACCTCAATACACCCGGGTATACCCGAATTCGTGGGACTAGCCAAGCTCAAATAAAGTGTGTCGCCAGTGTATGATTGTGAATCGTGGCTGCCCCAATGCCGGACAATTAATGGCAGTCGGGGACCGATCCGTAAGCATATTATTATGCTATCATATCTTTCTCTGTCAAATTCTCCAGCAGTCTTCTATTCCAGAGAAGTATTGATGTAAAAAAATACTTCTTATCCCAATCAATGTTGAGGTGAGCATGTGGGAAGAAGCTGGTGAGGAGGGAAGCATGTGGGGGAGAAGATGGCGAGGGGGATAATCTGTTGAGGAGGGGAGTATGTGGGGAGACGATGGTGAGGAAGGGAGAATGTGGGGGAGAATCTGGTGAGGAGGGGAGCATGTAGGGGAGAAGCTGGTGAGAATCTGGAGAGGAGGGGAGCATGTGGGGGAGAATCTGGTGAGGAGGGGAGCATGTGGGGGAGAATCTGGTGAGGAGGGGAGCATGTAGGGGAGAAGCTGGTGAGAATCTGGAGAGGAGGAGAGCATGTGGGGGAGAATCTGGTGAGGAGGGGAACATGTAGGGGAGAAGCTGGTGAGGAGGGGAGCATATGTGCAGTAGCTGGTGAGGAGGGGAGCATGTGGAGAGGAGCATGTGGGAGAGAAGATGGAGAGGAGGGGAGCATGTAAGGGAGAAGGTGGTGAGGAGGGGAGCATGTGGGAGAGAAGCTGGTGAGGGGTGGTACATGTGGGGGAGAAGCTGGTGAGGAGGGAAGCATGTGGGGGAGTAGTTGTTGAGGAGGGGAGCATGTGACCAGAAGCTGATGTGGAGCGGAGCATGTGGAGGGGAGCATGTGAGGAGAAGCTGGTGTGGAGCGGAGCATGTGGAGGAGAAGCTGGAGAGGAGTGGAGCATGTGGGGAGAAGCTGGTGAGGAGGGGAGCATGTGAGGGAGAAGCTAGTGAGGAGGGGAGCATGTGGGAGAGAAGCTGGTGAGGGGTGGTACATATGGGGGAGAAGCTGGTGAGGAGGGAAGCATATGGGGGAGAAGCTGTTGAGGAGGGGAGCATGTGGAGGGCAGCATGTGGGGAGAAGCTGGTGTGTAGGGGAGCATATGGAGTAGAAACTGGTGAGGAGGGGAGTATGTGGGGGAGAAGATGGTGAGGGGGAAGATCTGGTGAGGAGGAGAGCATGTGGGGAGAGGATGGTGAGGAGGGGTGCATGTAGGAGAGAAGCTGGTGAGAATCTGGAGAGCCTAGGGATCAAGTGACCTACTTAGACTGCAACTGCACCTTTGGGCTATATATGCACATATATATATATATATATATATATATATATATATATATATATATATATATATATATAGACATACATTACCGTTGTAGTGGTGAAATTAGTGGTACAACAAGAAACCCAACGTTTCAGTCCTCCAAAATGGGACCTTCCTCAGCACCTAAGGAGTGCCAACTGTTCTATTTGACTATATATATATATATATATATATATATATATATATATATATATATATATATATATATATATATATATGAGCATACATTTGTATTTACATTTGCATATTTGCTTTGCTGTGGAGGGTTTTTGTCACTTTTTTTACTCACCATAACTTAACTCAGTATTATATATATATATATATATATATATATATATATATATATATATATATATATATATATATACATATATACATACATACATACATACATACATAGGTACATATATACATAGGTACATTTCTAACTATGTACAGTAAAAAAAGAACTTACAGTACATACCTCATATTTGAGTATAAGGTGATTTTTGTCCTATCTGTACATCTTGGTAAAAGTCCTGCTGGGGACAAAATGTTGACTCCTCCCTTTAAACCCAAATAATGTTTGCTATTTTTACAAGGTTACTACTGTAAATGTTTGTGAGTTCACCATTTTGCTTTTGTTGTTTTGTAGTGTTCAGTGCTCTATAGTGTGTGTGTGTGTGTGTGTGTGTGTACACACATACAAACGTGTAGCACATTTTATTGCTCCTGGTTGTGTATTACAGTGGGATATTCTTTCATATTCTGCATTATCACTGCCATTGAATGCTATGGAAACTCTGATATATTCTGTGTTGTAACATAATATTTTGTGTTATCAGTGGGAGCAATAAAGTCTGCTACAACTGTATACAGTAAAATGATATAATAAAGAACACAGTAGAATTTTCTTTTATATGTATAACGTGTTTTTATAAATATTATTTTAATACAATTCCACTGGGATCTTCAGTATTTTTTTTTTAAATGTAATAAAACAGACATATAGTTTATTCATTCAGAAATATATATATATATATATATATATATATATATATATATATATATATATATATATATATATATATATATATATATATATATACACACATTGCATTGAATTTTAAGACTCATTTAATAATTAGCCTTTAGTTACCATGAAAATTTGACAACATATCTGACATGATCAGTTGCTACACAGTTGGCTTATATTGGCTATTAGCCTGCTAATTATAATTCTTTAGTATTAAGACATGTTTCCCACAAAGGATGACATAGCATTGAATTACACAATTTCTGGAACTACAGTATAAAAAAAATACTGATTATAGAGGCAATTAAATTGTATGTCTTGTGGTGATCAAGAAGAATATAATAATTGGATTGGTGACAAATGGATAAAAGAATGAATGAGAACATTTGCAAAAAGTGGTATTAACGATAATAGATTAATAAAAAAATAAAAATAAATATATATATATGTGTATATATATATATATGTGTATGTGATCTTATCATGAGTTACAGCCAGTAAGAAAGTTGATGTTCATGACAGTTTATAGTTTATATGCTCTTACTTATTATAGAGAACATTATTTTGTAACCAGTGATTGATTTGTTCCCATACTTTATTGTACTGTGTATGTCGAGTATTATTTTATAAACACAATGTGACGATCAGGGGTAATCTGGCCTGTAATAAAGGGGTTATACCCGGCTAGTTACCCCCAATTTGTGTGGGGAGAGAAAGGGTTAATGTGTAATGTGTATTCCAAAGCACTTTTATTCCTTGTGAATTTAATTCCCAAGTCTAGTTAAGCAGGCAAATTATGTAAAGAGTTTTGTGATCTATGGGTAAGCACTGTGATGTAATTTGGGAGTCAGCCCTGCAAAGTGTTCAGGGGATTATGTGACTGTATGTACTAATTTCTCAGATAGCAGACTTGTAATGGGAGTTGCATGTGAGTACATTTGTATGGAGGGGCCTCTGATTTAATCAGGTGAAGTTCCTGCAGATAAATGTGCATTGAGGATGGGCCAGATAACATTAAGTATGTCATCAACCCCTCCTATGGGTTAGACAATGCCCAGCCATTCATCCCTAGACTTGGTGTTGCCAGGGGGGGTGGGAGGGGGTGGCACTCCTGCTTCCTCCCAGAGTTCCTTGCCTGTTTGTGATGGGAATTCAAACCCTATAAAGAGGCAGGTTGCCCCAACCTCAGAGGTGTAGATTGTTCGCTTTTCGTAGTTGGTGGTTATTCTTGGACTTTAATTAGCGCTATAGATGTGCTATGCATGCTAGTCTTGTTCTGTAGGCTGCACAGCTGCAATGCTGTACCGTGTCTTGTGCTCTGTGGTCTCCCTCTATCTTTGTTGATATACACAGCGCGTTGTCTAGCAACATGACATCATGGCATCATCACGTCATGACATCAGCAGCGTCACATGATGCTACCATGCGCGATGACGTCAGACGTTGGATCATGAACTAATCAAGCTGCAGAGGCTTCTCAGTTTGGAATCACAGGTGTTTGGGGGTAAGGTGATTTTTCAACCCGTAGGGGTATTTATAGATGGTTTGTGACACAGTGTTTGTAAGGTATATGGTCTGAAGAAAGGACAGGATTGTCCAGAAACTTCACTGTATGTATGCCTGCTCTAATGTATTAATACAACAGAAGTTTTATTGAACTGTATCCAAGGCCCCTGTGTGCTTCCTCTACATCTAATACTTATCTATACTACACGTGGATCCAGCTTTGAGATGACGGGTCAACAGAGGGTGAGCACCAAGGAGGAAAATATTGTTAATTTATTCCTTATAAGCAGTAGTGTACCACTCTCACATACCTATTTCCATATTCAGAATATATTAGAAAGAAGCAAAATTCAGAACCGAGCAGAACATTCTCCATTTACAACCCTAATCTAATGTGAGAAGATACTTTCTGGTGTTTAATAAAGCAAAGGACATTAATACAATTTTTTTTAAAGTGTCTTTTCCATACCAGTTATCTGGGCCAATAGTAAAATGAGTATCAGCATCACCTGCTGTTAATTAAGGAGCTATTTGATGTTAGCAGAGAGACACAAGTTTCATTTTGAGCTAGGCAGATCTGGAAGGCAGCATCAAAGGAAAGGCCATTTCTAATCAGATAAAATAGACTAGGGATTTCAAGGAGGACAATACAACTTGGAGAACCGCAGAGTGTCTTGCATAATTTCCACCATTAAACCACCAAGAGGTACTGTATAAAGAAATGTAAGCTTTTTTTTGTGTTCATTTGTTTTCTTATTTACAAAGGAGAAAATAGTTATGTGTATAGGTACAATATAATAATAATAATACATTTTTATTTCTGCTTGGTCGGTTATTGTTCCCGATATATAATGCACTTTAAGAATTTTAAAACCGTAATACATTCATGTCATACAAGACTGAAAATCTTCTGTGCCAGAGTCGTTCGAGGTCACGCAACCGCAGTGGTTGAGGAGATGAAGGATTACTGCTGTGGGGGTCCAATTGAAAAGCATGGACGCCCCACAGTGCGATAATGGCAGCCACAGTCCATGGTGCTGCAGATTGTTTCTTGTTCGTCAGCGGCACTGGGGCCAGTAATTCTTCCTACATCTGTATCTAGAGTTAGCTGCTCTCTTGTTTTATAACTTATTTGTGAAATAGTAAAATAAATAAATAACACAATTCTATTTTGGCAGAAAGTGAAAGGAAAAAAATCATCTTTTGCATCATCTTTTGAAGACCAGGGTTTTTTAAATTATGCATTCCAAATAGAATTGGTAATGAACAAAGAATTGCTAATCATAGCAAAAAAAATGTGTAGGTGGATGGTTACCACTGATATTGAAAAACTTCACAGTGCCCTTAGACAAACGTTTGGCATACATTACAGAAAAGTATGCCAACTTATCGTGATTGAAAGACAACATTCTTTTATTATGCAAATGCTCAGAATGAGACATCCTAAATTCTTTATACTTGGGATGCAGTGTCAGACAGATAGCGGGGGCTGGATTCAAATATTCACAGAAGAGCCTGTCGTTTGGTTGGAGGTGTGGAAAACAACTGTGGTTTCCATTGCAATTTTTATTCAATAAAATAGGTTAGAGAGGTTCTGACTTAATTTTAACAAGGAAACAAAAGTAATTCTAAGAAATGTATTAAAGATCGATCTGCTTTTACCCAAAGTCATTGAAAGGTGCTGGTAACCATATTGGGTAACCGTACCGAAGACCAGGTGATTTAAAGCCCATGTAGCCACTTAATGGGATGTTACCTGACGTAATGTCACATTGATAGTAACGTGGTATCCTCAAAGGACAATTCCAGAATAAGTCATTTTTTTCTCCTGTAAAGAGAACAGCAGGAGCTATAATAGACATTAGTGATAATGACCTGCAAATGATATGACGAGTAGAGCATTCACTATCCACTGAAGTCTATTAATGTTAAATTCCATGTTAAAGTTAAGTTATTTAAGTCATAGTTCATCTTGGTAGTACACCCATCCAGGTCCTGAAATACTTCTCGGGTTTTTGCGGTGCAGTGTAATGCCCCATCTATAATTTAGTTAAATAACATAGCATTATTTCCCTCTACTTTCCTGTTTCCGCTCAAGTCTTATTTCTGAGCCTGTAATGGACTGACACAATGTCACTATATTGAAAGATAATGCAACATTTGCCTACAATATCTTAGCATTAAGCCATATATTTCAGACATTGATTTTGCATGTAGTTACCTTTGTGGATACCATAATAACTGAAGGAACATATTGTAACATCAGTTTGTGTTTAAGGTAACGTCATGTTATGGGCATGATACTGTATAACTGGAATAGAGCATTTGGCCCTTTGTGAGATATCATACCTTTAAATAAAGCAATATATCAATGGTACAAGGTTGTCTTGTGCATAAACTCAAGACTGCAGAGGTCCATTCATCAGATGGGCTCATGAGTTAAACAACCTTGTACGATAGGTATGTTAGTCCATTATAAGGTATCACTGTCCATAGGGGGCTTATTCACTATGCTCTGTTGTGGGTTATTGCATCAGATTTGGCATTAACTGCCATTGACTTGAACTTGAAAAATGCTTATAAAGCATTAGTAAAACCACACCTTGAATATGGAGTACAATTTTGGGCACCACTCCTTAAAAAAGACATTATGGAACTAGAAAGGGTGCAGAGAAGAGCCACCAAATTAATAGAGGGGGTGGATAATCTGATTTATGAAGAGAGGCTAGCTAAATTAAATTTATTTACATAAGAAAAGTTGTGTTTAAGAGAGGATATGATAACTATATACAAATATATTCGGGGACAATACAAGGAGCTTTCAAAAGTTCTATTCATCCCAAGGGCAGTACAAAGGACACAGGATCATCCCTTAAGGTTGGCGGAAAGGAGATTTTACCAACAACAAAGAAAAGGGTTCTTTACAGTAAGGGCAGTTACAATGTGGAATTAATTACCCATGGAGACTGTGATGGTAGATACAATAAATATGTTCAAAAAAAGGTTGGACGTCTTTTTATAAAGGAAAGGTATACAGGGATATAACAAATAACTACAAATGGGAAGGATGTTGATCCAGGGAATAATCTTATTGCCAAATATTTGGAGCCAGGAAGGAATTTATTTTTCCATTTATGAGATATCATTAGCTGATATGTCACTGAGGTTTTGTGTTTGCCTTCCTCTAGATCAATATACTGTAAGAACGGATATAGGATAAAGTATCTGTCATCTAAATTTAGCATACCGTAGGTTGAACTTGATGGACATATGTCTTTTTCAACCTCATCTCCTATGTAACTATGTCACTTTGACACAAAGGCAGATGTCAGTTCTATATGTTCATTGTTATAATAGAAACACCATATATTTTGGTTAGACATTGATTCCCTTCAAGTATGTAAATTTTGGAAGTTTTCAAATGAAAATCATTGTACAGAATGAGTCTATGTTTTCTCTTTACTGCCATATCTGATATACTGCACAGTAGAGAAATGATCTATGAAAACAATATTTAAAATAAATGGCCTTACTTTCCTTTTTTCTCAGTTTGCTTTGCAAAGTATTTCTCCACATTTTCTAAGGAATTGGCAAACCTGTAAAACATTAGTGTCATGTTTATTTGTAGATTTACAGGTTCTAAAAAAAATGTGCATATCACAGTTTGTATTATGAGAACGTGTGTAAAACCCAAGAAATCCAACATTCAGAAAAATGTCACCAATATGTTTGTTAAAGTTGGGGTAAAAGGGGCTTTCTAACCGTGAAAGGGTGAATAAACGTCACCAGCCATGTGCCTGGAAA
Organism: Ascaphus truei; assembly: GCF_040206685.1. Classification (NCBI taxonomy): domain Eukaryota; kingdom Metazoa; phylum Chordata; class Amphibia; order Anura; family Ascaphidae; genus Ascaphus; species Ascaphus truei. The sequence continues at coordinate 34,305,471 of NC_134491.1, forward strand.
ACCTATGTTTAGGCTTGCAGTCCAGCAGTGACGAGGTTAAGTTGAGAAGGGCTGCTTAATTAGTCTGACCCCAGCTGCATAATCAATGTGTTAAAACCCCCAGGCTGTACACACATGCAGGAGAGCTGGTGAGGAGACAGGACTGAAAATGCTGAAGAGATTACTGCTGTAAGGTCTGTGTTGCAAAGTACATGTGTGATGAACTGTCTGTCTCCTGCATACTAAAGAGAAGCTATTTTGTTCTGTCTGCTAAAAAGAAGCTATTTTGTTTTGTCTGCTGAAGAAGAAGCTATTTTCTTTTGTTTGCTGATGAGAAGCTATTTGTTTTTGGTGTGCTGTATGTTTTAAGGCTCAAATAAATAAGCCTTATCCAAAGAACCCGCGTGTGTGATTGCATGTACTCTGCAACACTAACCAACAAATTTATGATTGCTATTCTTATGATGAAGTTTCATATGTTTGTCACTTTTGCACCAGAAGCAGAATGCGCAAAATTTGTTGCGGATACAAATGTTTGGTACATCTTTTATATATCTTATAGATTCGGTATGCAGTACTGTATGTCTCTGATCTGGGTACCAACTCCAATTTTAAGAGCAGAGCACATATTATTTTGTAAGTATTATATGCAAACATATTGCAAATCAATGTATGCTCAATCATTTTTCTGTATATGACTACAATACTCAAAATCGCTATATTAATAAAACTTCAGCATGTATTTATAAAAGCCCTAAAGCTGCTGTAGATGCAATTCACTGTTGAGGTTTAATACTGACTTGTATTATAGGTGCAATGATAATTACATAAATACCTTAACAGCCTCCTCAAATCTTGTTGAGATTATAAAGTAATTTGATCATACTTTGAATGTATTAAACATTCTTATAGTTTATCCATTTTTAATTGAAGGAATTCATGTCATAATTATAACGATTCCATTTTTTGGAAACATGGCTATTGGAATATATTATATTGACAATTTGATTTTTGTGATGACATTTCCATACACTGCTGTCAAAATGATTCCATTAAATGTAAACCGTAGGATATTTAAACAATTTATAGGAAACTCAAACATGTCAAAATAGTTGAACATTAGTGGTTTGGGCTGCATTGTGAGTGAATCCTTTTGAGTTGGTTACATAATATAAAGTAATGAGATTTAATAATGAGGGTATTACCTAGTAACCCAGTAAATATGTGTGTGTGTATATATATATATATATATATATATATATATATATATATATAGCAAAAACAAAACGAAAAAAACGAAGTAGCGCCTCTAATATAGCCTGAACAAAACTGTGATTTAATTAGCCTAACTATGAATGCATCCAGTGGGGTGGCAAGAATTAACAAAATAAACTAAAAACCAGTATTAACCAAGGATAAAAAATATATGTATAAAATATATGTGATATATAAAAAAATGCTATATGTAATATATAACACTAGCCTAATACTTTAATATTACAATAAAAAACATATAAGTATATCAAAAAAAGTATAAAAAATATAAAAAGCTTAAATGAAAAACCTTTACAAATAACCTCAGAAAACACAAAGTCCTGTTCCAAAAAATAACATCCAGGTATATGGCAGCCCGTTTCAAAAGGGTTCACTACTCCCTGATGATACCTATGATGATACCTATGAAAAAAGAAAAGAAAAGAAACAGGCGCACACCTAGTGCATTAATGTATCACAAAATGTTTATAGAACATTAAAATCAGTCAAATGCCCACTCACAAAGGTACAAAGTGTAAAAGCATTTAGCCTGTACTGCTGTCCGATTTCAGCAATGGCGTCCTCTCCTGTCTGTCCTCCGTGTAGTCAGATAACCGGAAGTAACGTCCCTCTGGCTGGGCGCCCTGCACAGGAAGTCCCTCCGGAAACCAGCAACTCTGATTCTTCAGTGCTGGCCAATGACACACTGGGGGAATAGGATCCAGCGTCTCTCACACAGCCTGCAGCGTCTCTCACACAGCCTGCAGCGTCTCTCACACAGCAATTGCAGAGTTCGTGGACTAGTGACAGCCTCAATCTAGCCACGCCCTACGTGTTTCATCATCTATGATGACTTCATCAGGGGCTGGGCTAATGAGAGCCTATCTCATACCTGCTTTTACAATTTGTACCTTTGTGAGTGGGCATTTGACTGATTTTAATGTTCTATAAACATTTTGTTATACGTTAATGCACTAGGTGTGCGCCTGTTTCTTTTCTTTTTTCATATATATATATATATATATATATATATATATATATATATATATATATATATATATATATATGAGTTTGTATATATTGTATAAGTATATTATTTTATGAAAAAGGTACAGTATGAATGAATATGTATCCACCAATGTCCATATATAATAAACAGTGCTATTAAGGTACTGTAAGATCTAACGACATACCCTATAAACAAAGAATATTGTACTGGCAAGAGGGGAGCCAACTACTAAGACGGTAGTGATGGCCCCAAACAACCAAAGAAGAAAAACCTGACCAATCTGTGTCTTTACTTCAAACAGCAAAAGAAGGCGCTCCTCTAACAGGTGGCGAATATCCAGCCACGTGCAGGTTCCAAATCTGAGCAAGAGTCACATGAGGAAATGCTGAGTTAACACTCTACAAAGAGGGACAGCAAGACCCAAAGAGGAAGCCTGTATCTGGCTGATGAGTCCAGCAGAGAGCTGGCTAATTGCATCTAGAGACCGTTAGCCAGTCTTCACCTGCCTCACCAGTCAGGTACACAGAGAAGCATCCTGATTAAAGGGTGACGGGTAGATCTCTTAAGCACAGGGGAACTGTGTTGCCAGAAGAGATTCATAGGAACAGTTATCTTGAGCACAGGACTGTGCTGCCAGCAAGATCCTCAGAGTCCACGCAGCAGACCCTAGAACCCGCCAGAGGGTGGCCCCCAACAGACACCAACCCAGAATCGAAGACTGACATAAAGGGTCCCTGCTTACAGGTACCTCTTTGGACTTTGGGGTCAGAGGTTGGCAAGAGGCCTATCTTTCTAGCCCTGCAGAGAGGGACTGGGAGAGCGAGTTAGCCTTTACAAAGGAATAGGCTGTTTCTTTATTTGGTTGCTTTCTTAAAGATATATTGTTTGAACCTACTGGCTGAATAAAAGCCATGGTTTATTTCCCCCAAATATGTCTCCTTTGTTGTAAATCTGCACTCATCTACTGCAAAGACCTAAAGTAAGGCAAAAGTGTCTAAATCAGTTGGCCAAAGTCCTCCCTATGCCCTGTTTGATGGTGATTTAAAAAAAAAAAAAAAAAAGGGTTGCAACCCCTATTCTCTGGTGGTATATTGTATTTTCTAAATGTGCATATGTTAAATAAGATTTATATTGTTACATGTTACTGTAGAAGTAATCGTATTTAGTTGTGACCATGCATGGGCTGGTGTTCTAGGACAGTTGCGTCAGCGTGTGCAGCCTAAAAGGACACTTGTTTCCCTTTTTCCCCCTATTTACCAAGGGCAACTGAACACTGGGCTAGGAGAGTCGACAGCAGCTAGTCTTCCCTCTCTCCACCCCCCCCCCCCCTCAACATCCCTGAAGAGGGCACTCATAGGTTAAGTTCAACCCTTCACTAATAGAAGTTCTCTCACAATTAATATTGCCAGAATTCCTTATCTTAATATATTCGCTCACCTTCAACCTCCCATATGTCTCTGACAGTCATTTCACACAATGTTAAAGGCTTCAATAGCCCATGCAAAAGGCGAGTAGCATTATCTGACTATGAGAGTATGAAAGGTGATATCCTTCTTCTACAAGAGACACACTTCAAAAGATCAAACACCTCGATATTGTTTGATGAACAATACCGACAATTTTTTCACTAATCTGCCCAGACTAAAAAGCGAGGAGTCGTTATTTTATGTATTATTTAACCAAGTATCATTTATAAGAAGTGAAGGTTTCTGATATTAGTAGGAACCTTATATGTGAAAGACCGCACAATAGCGAATGTTAAGTAGCCAAACGAATCCAGCTCCACATTTCTGACTAGATTTTGCCACACACTGGGAAGCCTGGTGAAAGGCAATATTATTCTAGGAGGGGACTTTAATTTAGCCCTCAACCCATCTTTAGATAAATCCAAGGCCCCACTGAACTGATGAAAAGAAGACGTGACTGCCTTAACTGCTGGCATAAAACTTCTTCCATTATCGGATGAGTGGAAGAATTTACAGCCACTAATGAAAGTCTACACCTCATCAAACATTCCCAAATTGATTACATTTTTGTATCTGTTAGATTATTACCGAAAATCTCTCACGTCGAAATACACAATATAACCTGGTCAGACCATGCACCAGTGGAATTGAAGTGTGCAATGTAAAACCTCAGGGCGGCCACAAGAGACTAAACAAATCTATGTTAACGATCCCAGATAACTGCTCCGAAATGAGAGAAGAACTATCGTTCTATTTCCAAAACAATATGGTTAGCGTATCCCCCTCCTCAATCCTTTGAGAGGCACATAAAGCCACAATAATGGGCAGGCTGATGAGCATGGTGGCAGGTAGAAAAAGGGAGAGATTAGATACAATCTCAAATTTACCATCCAAGATCTCGGTCCTGCCCATATCATACCAAACTGACAGTCTATGAGAAATCTATGAAATGGACAAAGCGAAAAAAGACATTGAAAAGCCAATAAGCCAGATACCATGATAACAATTAAGTGGAGAAATAGACGGCCTCCTCACAATATACATTTATTACGTCTAAAATCAGGCATTTTGACGTCCAATCCCAGACTGATAACTCAGGAATTCCAGCCCCTCTATGCAAATCTGGTGGTAATTAAAGTAGGGGATAATGGTCAGTTGGTGGATTTTTTTTTTAAGTCCACAGTCCTACTGTACCTAAACTGAATAATTCCGATAGACCTAAGCTAGGCCATAATATCTCCCCGGAGGAGATACTACTAGTCATCAAGAACATCAAGAGTTTACTCTTCCAAAGCTCCTGGATCAGATGTTTTTTCAAATCTTTATTTTAATAAATTGCAGGCATCTTGGTCCCTCATCTGTTACATTTATTTAATTCAATTTTCACAGACTCCCCTATCCCCAGCAATATGGTACACACTTGTATTTAGAACGCAAAAGAAAAGACACGTGCTCAGTTTGGTAGATAAATAACTAATACAAGTCAAGGTGTAAGCAGGAAATACATTAATCATAAAGGCACTGGAGGGCAAACACTGCAGTAAGCATTCGAGACGCATGTAATGAGTTATTTAAAACTTACATTTTATTGATATTAGCTCAAATAAATAAGCACAGGGAAAAAAACACAAACATGACACACGTAAAAATAGTCCCAGGTGGGTCTGAGCATGAGGGTTATTCAAATAACTAATTGTTAATAACCGTGGGATTCTAGTACCTGTTAACCATAGTAGTAGGTTACTTCCAGGGAAAAGATAGACCCTTTAAATGAAACACTGTAGCAAAAACTGGTTGATCAGCCTGCTGTATTGCTACTATCGTTAGTATTGTTGCTTAGTGTCTAGTAACAAAGTGTATAGTGGACTGTAACATAGTAGCAGGGATAAAGAACAAAGAAAGTGTTCCCAGCACTCAATGGAAAATATGAAAACAACACTGAGTGAAATGCATAAAAATTATTTTACTAGTACGAAATCAGTGCAGATCTAGCAAACAATATGCAATAGACAATGACGATATTATAATCTATATAGTTTAACCACAAATAGTATCCAGATAATGCACTGTGTGTAATTGGCAAAAAGGGAATGTATGTTTCTAAAATCAAGAGTTGATAAAGCAAACTGAGATAGAAAGTCAAAAAAGTCATTTTTGTATCAAATGAGTTTTGTTGAAAGCGTTTTGTTGAAATGCATTTGTTGGCATGACACGGAAAATATATTAATGAGAGTATATGTTTAAAGTTCAAAGGAGAGCAAGTAAGCTGTTAAAAGGATTAGAGTATATGCTATACCCTAGGAATTTAGCAGGGCTAAATGTGTATTAATAGGAGAACAGGGATTTAAGGGAATACATTATAGCAGAGCACACAAATGTAATAAGCCAAATGTGTGAGCAGGAATTGTTATGCAGGGGTAACATAGTAGTGTAAGGCACCTATAAATTGTGTGAACTAAGCATGCACTGAATACGTTTAGCTATTTTAATGTTTTTTTTATTAACATGGTGTTATTGTTTAATAGCAGGAAATGCTTCAATATTTGCATAAAAGATTGTTTCATGTAATATCCTTGATTAAGCTAAATAACAAAATGCTGATACATTAGGATATTGGACTGAAAAAAAACTGCTGAGAAGCATGACAAAAGTATTGTTCTTAGATTTGCATAAATGACTTTCTTTGTTGATTGCTCGGCTTTTCAGATTTTAATAACATTTAGTCAATTAAAAAAATGTGTTATTCCTTTGTGCTTTTATATCAAAACAGTCTTAATAGTGTAGAAAACACATACACATTATTGAGTTTTCAAGTGCTTTAAAACAACCAGTAGGCAGTAAATGCAATAAAAGTTAATACAAACGTTCTAAATATTGTAGCCCATTATAAAACAGCTACAAATATTAACGTGAAGTCCATTTGGATGGCCATTCATGTCAACAATCGTTTTAACTCAATAATAGGTAGGGGTTTTCTGTAAATAACCCCCAACAAAATAATAAGTGAATATAATTCTACATCGCAACTTTACAATGCAAACACATACAGTATGAACAGTAGTGCTGTCAAAATGAGATATGATTGGCTTAGTGAGGTAATATTTACTAAGCCATGCTGGATAATGTTTCATGTAGTTGCAGAGCGTAGTAAATAAGGCCTCAATATCTGCAAAACAAATAGGAAATGGGCTGGTATCAAAATGGTACTGTATGTGGTAACAAGTTGGAACAAATACAGCTAAACCCCGTTATAACGCGGTCCTCGGGGTCCACCCCGAGACCACCGCGTTACTAACGGGGTCGCGCTAATTAAAAATAAAAAAAAATGGCCGCCGCATCAGTGCATATTTACCCCGCGGTCCCGGCTTCCCCCTGTCACCGCGTGACAGGAGATGGGAGGGGGGATTCCCCTCCGGCTTCAGCTTCACCTGTCACCGCGGGACAGGAGATGGGAGGGGGGATGCCCCTCCGGCTTCCGCTTCCCCTGTCACCGCGTGACAGGAGATGGGAGGGGGGATTCCCCTCCGGCTTCAGCTTCCCCTGTCACCGCGGGACAGGAGATGGGAGGGGGGATGCCCCTCCAGCTTCCGCTTCCCCTGTCACCGCGTGACAGGAGATGGGAGGGGGGATTCCCCTCCGGTCCGGCTCCCACCCGCCGCAGCACAGGGCCCTCGCGCCGCAATACAGGGCCCCCTGGCCCTGCCGTAGCGCAGGGTCGTCCTGCCCCCCCATGCCCCCCGCATTGCACCGGGCCATCCCACCAGCCCCCGCAGCATCGGGGGCCCCCGCAGCCCCCCCCCTGCAGCCACATGCCTCACCAATCATCCCCAAGGTAAGGCTGATTTATGTATATGTGTAGTGTGTGTGTGTGTGTGTGTGTGTGTGTGTGTGTGTGTGTGTGTGTGTGTGTGTGTGTGTGTGTGTGTAGTGTGTGTCAGTGTGAGCAGTGTGTGTGCAGTGTGCAGTGTGAGCAATGAGCAGTGTGTCAGTGTGTGCAGTGTGAGCAATGAGCAGTGTGTCAGTGTGTGCAGTGTGAGCAATGAGCAGTGTGTGTGCAGTGTGCAGTGTGTGTCAGTGTGAGCAGTGTGTGTGCAGTGTGAGCAATGAGCAGTGTGTCAGTGTGCAGTGTGAGCAATGAGCAGTGTGTGTGCAGTGTGCAGTGTGTGTCAGTGTGAGCAGTGTGTGTGCAGTGTGAGCAATGAGCAGTGTGTCAGTGTGTGCAGTGTGAGCAATGAGCAGTGTGTGTGCAGTGTGCAGTGTGTGTCAGTGTGTGTGCAGTGTGAGCAATGAGCAGTGTGTCAGTGTGTCAGTGTGTGCAGTGTGAGCAGTGTGCAGTGTGTGTCAGTGTGAGCAGTGTGTGTGCAGTGTGAGCAATGAGCAGTGTGTGTGCAGTGTGCAGTGTGTGTGCAGTGTGTCAGTGTGTGCAGTGTGAGCAATGAGCAGTGTGTGTGCAGTGTGTCAGTGTGTGCAATGAGCAGTGTGTGTGGTGTGTGCAGTGTGCAGTGTGTGTGCAGTGTGAGCAATGAGCAGTGTGTGTGCAGTGAGTGTGTGCAGTGTGCGCAGTGTGCAAAAAAAAAAAAAATTGAAAAAAAAGTTTGAAAGTCAGTTGAACCCTTCAAACCCTAGGAGAGGCTTTTATGTTGGCCTAAATAAGCCAAAATAAATACTTTGAAATGGATAAAAGAGCCTACAAATGAAATGTTCATTCCTCTATACAAACAATGGCATATGTATCAAGTGTGGCAAACTGGAGCATTGCTCAAAATACAGGTGCACATTGTATCCCTTTTTATTCACATTCCCTTTATTTATCTCATTTTCAAGTATGTCCTAGGCACAGAGTTCTGATAAAAAATACAGATTGTTAAGAATCTGAACTCTGATTCCAAACTGACTCTTTTTTTTTCTTGATATAGGTGGAACAGTTGTTTCCGGAGCTGAACCACATTGATTTCAGCTCGGGGACCCCCTGCCTCTTGTTATATTTACCGCTGTATGTGGTGCCAATATCTCTGTGCTGTTTAAATGTCGCGGGCCAATAGGAAGCTGTGATTGAGACATTTAAACTGCAGAGATATACCGGGCAACATCTATGGAAGCATGTGTCTCAGGAGTCAGGGGGTCCCCAGAGATGAAATGAATGGGGTTCAGCTCTGGAGACCCCTGCTTCAAACAAAATATTTGCATTTTTTTTAAATTGATCACTCACTTCAGGATAGTGATAGCCTTTTAATCCATCACCTGAGCCCTCAACAGGGGGCCTAGATAGCCATTTTGGAAATAAATGTACACCTGTAAGGAATCGGGGTACACGTCCTATACGGTGTGTTCCCTCGTTACCTTCTTCCTCACAGCCCTCTGTACTGGTTGCTGATCATGCGCTCAGCTCTTCTAGCCATGCCACAGAGCCTAGCTCCACCCCCCAGATGTGCCGCACTTCTCGCGTGCGCAGCACACTCACGTGATGCCATGCACCGCTCCCCAGCTGCGTGGCAACTACTCTGAGAGCCCCATGTCTCCTGCAGCCTGTCCTGACATCTGCAGAGGTCTCACCTCCATTCCGCCGCCAGCCTCATTGGTTCCTGTGTGCTACTTAAGACTTTCACTTTCACTTCCTGATTGCTGAGCATAACTCTTGTGGCCGTGTGTTCCTGCGTTTGTTTTGCCTTGCCTTGCTTCGCTTGTGCATTGCTATATTCTCTGTTGCTTTCCTTTGTACCAATCTGGCTTGAATATAGGACCCCCTCTGGATAAAGACCCCGGCTTGGCTATTGGACCACCCCTGGATAAAGACCCTGGCTTGTACCTGACTACCCGCACCTCTCCATCCCAGACCTCAGCTTACAGACAATCTACCACTCTCCTGGCTTACTGAATCGAAAAGGCAATTTTGGCAAGAAAATGGCGAAAAAAGCCTTTTCGGCGCTTACTGCATAGAGCCCCAAGTCTGAACAATAAACCCAATCCAATTAGGATTTATCCAGGCTGACTTTTGGTGAATCCTCAACTTTTCCCAAATCAATGGATCCTCCGTTGATTGAAGTAGTGAGTAGTTCTTCTTTGTTGCTTTAAAGATGTTGTCATCTTTCTTTTCTTCTTCCAGATGTGTTTTAGATGGTTAGATAAGTGCATTCATAGCCATAAAAAATATATATGTTTTTTAAAGTCTATCTTTCTTTTTACATACTTTTTATTCCTTTTGTTATAGCTGCCTCATTTTCTCTTCACAGGTGTGTGAGGGCTACAAAATAACTTGATAATATTCTAGATCTTCTACAATCCAATAAAAATACGAAACAAAACTAACCACTGCAAAAAATATATAAAATTGTCATAATAAAGGCATGAGCAGGGAGGCGCGAGTATCCCCCCCTACCCCTTTACAGTAATTACACGGTAATGACAGAATGAAGAGAAGAACAACGTTTTGGAGGTAGAAAGGCCACGGCTTTGTTTATTTACAATGACAACTGGAGATAGCTACTGTCCAGGTCCGCGCCGGAAGTGCTCGGTGCTGGTAACGCAACGGGGGGCACCCGGAAGTATGTCCCAGTGACCTGCCCCCTCGCTTCAACCTGCTTTACCAGCCCCGAGCCCCTTCCGGCAGGACGAGCACCTACACCCCCCCCCCCAACTTCCGCCACCGACGGGCCTATTTAAACCCCTTAAATTAGGCCCGTACCGCCATACCCTCGATAACCTCCTCCAATCCCTCCTGTAGATTGTTATTCAGCATGTCTGCCCCAATGTCAGACAGATGTACCCCGTCCTCCCTGAACTAACCGCCTACCTCGAAGCTAAACTGTGGGTGATGTATTACCCACCCCCCGCATTGCTTCACGAATTTCCCCACCTTTCTGTTCAGCCGTTTTCGCGTCTTGGTTCCGCGCCCCTCTCCAAACGCGCCTGCAAATGATGTCCGACCATACTACCTGAATCCCTGGCCAAAAAGCCATGATATGTGCCAGATCCTGCTTGATCTGGTGGAATAAATCCGTGGACCGCACTGCCGCCAAGTCGTTACCTCCTGTGTGGATAACGATGATGTCTGGTGCACTCCTGTCCCTGGCCAGTGAAATAAGCAGCGGGAACAGCTGTCACCATCGCATCCCTCTCACCCCCCACCATGTTATCTCAGCCTGCTCTGTGCCCAATCCCAGATTTCCCCCGTATGGTCGTGAGAATGCCCTTTTTCCAGCCCAGTGCACAAGCGAATCCCCCACGATCCAGGTCTCCGCCGAACCTGAGGAAGCACAGAGGGGAGGGGGAAAAACCCGGTTGTAGGAGTTCTAGGCTACCGTGTCCTGGCTCCCTGCCAGCTCCGGTCTAATGTATCAACGGTAACTGTCAGACTACCACCGCCCGATCCTCTGTATTCTGGGTATTGAGAGCCCCAAGCGCGCAGCCTCAGTTGCTGCCCCAATGCTAAACGAATGTGTTCCGTACTGTACCTCTTCCATCCCTAGTTCCTTGAGGCACATGCGGAAGATGCGCAGGAACTGGAAGCTTTATACTGCCCCCCCCGTCCTCGTGCACCAGCAGTGGCCCCCCTTCCTTTGGCCTGCGGTTCAGGTAATCACCTACCGCTTTTACCGGGCAGGTCGAGTTCCCTGGTAAGCCCTTCAGCGTGATCCATGCCCCCCTTCCTGCCTGGTCTGTCTTTGACTTGTGAATTAGCAGGCTCAGCGCCCCTCCTTCTAACCTTACATCTGCCAGCTGCAAGCCCCCCCCCCTCCTTGTTTGGATGCGAAAACCAGCTCCCCCACCCGCAGCGCTGCGAAGAATACCATCACGAATGTGGCCCTAAAGAGCGTGGCTTCAAAGCTGGAGGACCATACCACATCCGTGACGCGCACCAAGCCCCCTAGAATCGCTGGTGTCACTAGTCTTCTGCTATCCCTGGTGGTTGCTCCCCTAACCATGCCGCCAGCGCCCTTTTCACTATGAAGTTCTTGGTCGCGTCAACCCTGCCGTTCAGCCTTAAGAAGAAGGATATCCCTGCCATCCTTCTACCGATGGTCCCTCCCGCCAGACCCCTGTCTTTTAACCCCAACATGTAGCTGAGCAGCGTGCCCGCGTCTGAGGAATTCGCTCCCGCTGCCCCTTCGTATACTATAAAGTCCAGCCATGCTGATGTGGATGCCCCCCACGTACCCGGGGCGAGTGATGCCCTGACTAACTCCATCACGCCACTGTCCCCACAAGGCCGCTGGGCACCGTTCACCGTGAATCTCCGCCTCTGGTGCCAAACTTTGAAACTGCTCCCTCTGCAAATGTGATAATGCGTCAGCTATGCTGTTCTCCACCCCTGGTACATGCCTGGCCCTGAATGCGATGTTCAGCTGCAGACACCGCAGCACGAATTGCCGCAGTAGGGCCAGCACCGGTGGGGACCGTGATCCGAAGTTGTTCATTGCCTCCACTACGCCCATATTGTCTGACCAAAACGTAACCTCTCGGTTCGCGAATCGGGACCCCCATAAGTGCACAGCAACTAGCATTGGGAACAGTTCAAGGAATGTCAGGTTTTTGACAAGGTGGGTCCATCTCCATTCTACCGGCCATGCCTCTGCGCACCATACCCCCCTGAAATATGTGCCAAAACCCACTACTCCAGAGGCGTCGGTCAGGAGCTGCAGCTCGGAGTTCCGAACCGGCCGTCCCCTCCATAACATTCTCACGTTGTATTTACCCAAGAATTCGAGCCACACCGCTAAATCCCTCCGGCTCTCCGCTGTGACTCGAATGAAGTGGGCGGGATGTTTTACTCCTGCTGTGGCTGCAGACAAACGCCTGAAAAACACCCTCCCTACCGGCATAATGCGTGCTGCAAACACCAAGTGGCCCGTCAGGGATTGAAAATGCCGTAGTGAGGTCTTTCTCAGCCGCATAAACTCTTTGATCATCCTTTCTAACGCTACTAGCTTCTCGGGAGGCAGCCTGTATTCCCTTTGGATGGAATCTATTTCTATGCCCAGGAAACTCAGGGTGGTGGTGGGCGCTACGGTCTTCTCGGCCGCCAGTGGAACCCCGAATTCGCGAGCCATGGCTGAAAATTGACCCAGCCATCTGGCGCACAAACCGGACCCTTTGGGCCCCACAAACAAGAAATCGTCAAGGTAATGCAAGATCCCTACTGCCTGCACTCTTTCCCGGACCACCCATTCCAGAAATGTGCTGAAAGTTTCGAAGTAGAAACATGACAGCGCACACCCCATTGGTAAGCAGAGGTCAACAAAGTAGTTCCCTTCCAACCTGCATCCCAATAGATGGAAACAGTCTGGGTGTACCGGCAAGAGCCTGAAAGCCGACTTAGGGCCTCATGCAGTAAGCCCCGATACAAAATTTTCGGCACGAATTGCGAAAATGTTTTTTTTGGGCGATTTGCCCTCGCAGTATTCAGTAAGGGCCGAATCCTTCCGATCCCTGCTGAAGCACTGCGAAAGCAAAGCTGCCGATGAGCTTCGGCGATACAGCCTGGCTCCCGATAAGGCTCCCGATAAGACTTTGGTGCCGATAGATGTTT